>NC_136503.1:42566100-42608600 GCF_053919585.1 Euprymna scolopes
ATATTTCGAAATGAAAACAAATATTTAATAACGTGCTTCATTTCAATTAAACTATCACAGTTATTTCCCCTTTTGGTTTTCTGGTTTTTGGTTTGAAAATAAAACGGTTTCAGATTTCAGATAAAATCAGTTAAATCAAATATAACTTGAACTTAACATAAATTAAATAATAGTTCTTTTTAATTAGTACAGTTGAAACAAAGCTATTATGTCGAATAAGTAATGTCATCGAGGTAATTATTTAAATAGATTTAATTTAATGTGATATGTTAATGACCGTAATGTTATGGGTGTATTATTCTTTGGTGTTTACTGTTCGTATTAGGAAGAGTCTTAGTGTGTTCATGTGAGTGATCATGTTGTGAGATGCTAGATATTATATATATTCATTGTGAGTGTTCATATTGTCTTAGGATGTTCATGTTTGTGGAGATAGCATATTGGAGACATAAACAGGTATATATAAAGAGAGAGACAGTTCTGTATATATATATATATATATATATATATATATATATATATATATATAATAGACAGTGTACATGTCGCTACAAGAGAACAAAGCCTGTAATTCAATGAGAGGAGATGTTTGAATATCTTGATAGATAGACTGAGAGATAATGCGTTTGACATTTACGTTGACAGTTGTACATTTTTATAAACAAAAGGTTCATATTAATACAATTTCACCTTACCTTTGTTTTGGTGATAATGATTTTCACAAAGTTCTTATAATATAAATGGACAATACCTTTTCTGTTGTATAACAACACGAAGACGCAGATACAAAACCACATGATGATACGTTTATTTCTTCTTCGACCGGTCCGATATGATTTTGTATTTCAGGGATTCAAAGTTGTTACATGGTTATCTCTAAACCCTCTCGCTTCCAGAGGAGCCTTGACTCTAACGAAGAATCAGTCTGATCTCCTCTGCTTCTCTAATCTGTCTGATCTCGCTTCTTCTAACTGACTCATTCTGATTCTGACCTATCTAACTAAATTAATAACTCATGACGTCACTGTATGACCAAGCACGTGCATATGAAAACACATGGCACGACATAACTCCGTGTTTAAGCATGCATTGTTATTCACATGTTTCTTACTAATACTAATTTACTTTCTAATGTTCGTAACCCACTTTACAAATAACATTTTCCATTGTCCGTTTTTAAATTCCTTATTTTAATTTTCATTTTTATAACAGAAAAAAAAATCATCATTACATTCCTTTTTCAATAAACAGGTATCTAACTATTTTGTGTGAGCTAAACAATGGCAATTCCTTATTTTCAATAACATTCTGTATTTATTTTAACTTATGATTGGAATTCTCAATTCCAAGTCTAGCTTCGCAAGTTCGAATCCTTGACTATCCTATTTCATATTTACATTAAACTAATTCCCTATTTTTTTACTTACATGAAAAGGGGACAGCCCTTATCATGTAACAGTTACTCAATAATGTGCATGTGGTTTGAAGAATGCTATATATTGAAAAGTCCGTATATAATATAATGTCTCCTTTGACAGAAGTATCCTAACATGGGCATTAATATTTCTTGACCAGGAGAGGTGTACACACACATTTGGCCTTTATATTTCTTTGGTCATTGGGAGTTGTACACACACACACACACACACACACACACACACACACACACACACACACACACACACACACACACACACAAAAAAAAAAAAAAAAAATGCGGGTTGTAGTTTAGAAACATTTTATTACTCAAGAGTATGCGTATAAAAAGGATCATTTTCACCATATCGTTGTTTCCACATAAACTCCCAAAGATAGCTGTCAACAATGCGTTCAAGGATGCATTCAACGATGCAATAAACGATGCGTTAATTAGGACCGTTTTAGATACCCATATCAAGCTCTCTTCAGCCAATACTCATCTCTGAGACGGTACCAATGAATTATCTCATCTAGCAACTTTCTGTACACAAAATACAAAATATAAATACGCTCTTATTTTTCGGATTTTCCTTTTAATTGAGCACTCTGCTGGATTTCTTTCCCCCCCCCCAAAAAAAAACACAAAAAAACTAATCATATATATATATATATATATATATATATATATATATATATATATATATATATATATACGTTCAAAGTAGAATTGTTTGAGATTTATTCAGATTGCTGATAAACCTTAGCAGACTTAAATAAGAACAAAATAATTCTCTAGATTGCTTGTTTCTAAGAAAGAAGCCGCGGAGTCTAGACGGCAGAATCAAAGAAGAAATGCTAAATCAGAAAAGAATATAATTCTTCGCCATCTTCCGATGTTGTGGGCGATGTCATGGTTGATCAACTCTGATCCGAAAAGTAATCAAACTTTCATTGGTCATTCCGTCGTGACACTAAAAATACCAGTTTGTTACTTACAATAGACTGATAGCGTACATTCTTCCGAGTGAGTCACTCGTTCTATTGTTCGATTGAAATCATGAATCTAAGACATTTATATTGTTCTTGTTTTTTTTGTTTTTTTTCTTGCTAATTGTTTTCAAGAGTCAAAAGTCTTTTTGTTTTCGTCCCTACTAGCTGAAGAACACGGTTATACTTAGATTTATCATACTACTACTACTACTACTACTACTACTACTACTACTACTACTACTACTACTACATATACGATTACTGATAACTAGAGCTATGACAGCAGAATATTCTTTTCATTGTTTTGACTCTCAAGTATATATCCAACACAGTTAGACACAGTTAATCAACCGAGAACCACATCACTCTGCATAAAAGCATATCAACAGTATACACTCGAGAGACAAAACAATGAAAAGAATATGCTGTTGTCCTAGCCCTACTGATAACTCTGACCTGAGTTTGAAAGGTTGGGTGTTTTGTTTAAGAGACCACCCTGATCCCTCCTAAAATAAAAATCGAAAAGTTAAAAAAAAACAAAAACAAAAACACACACACACACACACACACACACACACACACACACACACACACACACACACACACACAAAAAAAAAAAAATGCGGGTTGTAGTTTAGAAACATTTTATTACTCAAGAGTATGCGTTCAAGGATGCATTCAACGATGCAATAAACGATGCGTTCAACGGTGCGTTCCACAGTGACATTTATTCTGTATTTCGTACAATCTAAGTTCGTTTAACTCTAATCTAATTCTAACCCTAGCCCTAACCCTAACCCTAACCCATGTCTAAACAGGACTCACAAAATGTTGTGAACCGGTGGGAGGTCGGGAAGAAAGACACAAACTCGGGATGAAATGAAACAAATTATATTAAAGAAAGAATAAATACAGCTGACAAGAGATTGGTTGAACGCTAAACTGACTAGACTAGGGTTGTTCTAATTCAGAGAGGCATGTGCTCCTGATATTTATAGTGAAGAGGAAAAGTTTATGTGGTCTGTAATAGTAGATACCCTAATACAAAAGAAGGTCAAATGCGCCTGCGCCCACTGCGAGTGACAGCAGCGAAGCTAGTTCTTTTTCCTCAAAAAATCTTTTTTTTTCATCAGTAACAGGCTTCTTCAACAAAAGAGCTGTACATATATATTTTTTCATATTTTGTTGGAATATATGAATCAAAAACTCGAAAAATGAAGGGAAAATAGATAAAGTTCAAGAAAAAAAATCGTTCTAACGTTCCAATATTTCTTTCAAATGTCATGACGTTCTCCAACTGATTTTGAATCGTTTTTATTTTGCTTTTTCGAGCTGAATTAAAAAATAACATTCATTCAGTTTTACTAAAAATGTACAACTAAATATTATGTACGATCAATGTACGACTAATTGCAACTTCGACACAGGCGATCAACTGGATCCGTGAACGTAAAATATCGTAAAACAATCTTTAACCTATTTTGTAGCTGTCATTACCAAAATACGTTTTTTTTGTGTAACAAATATAAAAAAAATGGTGGAAAAATAGAGCAAAGTCTCGTGAATAAAAACAAAATGAATGACAATAAACAAAAGGGAGGCAAAATATAAAAAAATGAGCAAATGATAACCAGATACAAAAAAGTATATGAATGTAGTAAAGTTTTATTGAAAGAAATGAAGTGATATTGCTTTTATTTCCCACAGTAAGAGCTAAAAATTAACCTCAGGTACCAATTGCAAAACGAAAAAAAAAAAAAAAAAATAGAACATACAAAAAAGGATCTTTAATTGAGAAACTAATTCTAGAATTAATTCTATCGAATGGAATGACAAAGGTAAACGATAGTAACAAATAAAAAGGAAAAATATGCGTTGCCCCTTTTAAAAAACTCATACGAAATAGTCTTACTGGATATGTAAAAGCTGAAAGGAAAGAAATATGCCCCAATTTCACTACAGATTGGAGGGTTTCCTCTAGTGTTTCTGCCATTTCCTTAGATATGTGTTCATTTGTTTTCCCCTCGTGCCTGTTATTGAGCGTAGTGTCATCAGCAAATATACAAAAGTCAGTGTTATCGCTTTACCATTACATTTCTATAACGCCGTCTTTTTCTGTCACCCTCTTTCTCTTTCTCTCTCTCCCCCTCTCTCTCCGTATATATATATATATATATATATATATATATATATATATATATATATATATATATATATATATATTACAGAAGATCAAAATAACATCCGTACCGTCGCTTTCAAATCCAAGCAAAGAGCACCTATAGTTAATCTCCTATGTTGGACTCTCTACAGCCTCTGATTGTCTCTCAATTGTTTGGATTTGAAACCGAAGGTGCGGACATTGTTCTGATCTTCTGTAATACACATATAAATAAATATGCTGCTATTTTTTAATGTTCTTTTCCATTAACCTCTCTCAAACACGCACATACATACATACACACACACAATTATTAAGTCTCTAACTCATGTAAAGGTTACTCAACCTTGAAGTTAGTGTAGATGTGAGCTAAGATCCAGAGATAAATGTAACCTTTTAGTTAATAAAGTTTGATAGATATGGATTAATGTTAATGGAATAAAACTACTTAACAGGCCTTGTCATTAATGTTATAGACAGAGAAATACTTTGATCAAGTCACTAAAATATGTAGATACCATTAACGAACTAATTATTGCTAGATTGTAAAGGGTGGAAGCTGAGAGAAACCAAAGACTCCGATTAGCAAAACAAGAAGGTCACATATTATGTTCATATAAAACTTGCCTCTCCACGATAGCAGAGTTAGACACAAGGTCGATTTTTAATGTGGATAAAATTCAGCTCTCAAAAAGAGGCAATCTGGATTGGGACAAAAATTAAAATTGCTTTTAGTCTAGAAGGATTTTTGCTACACTGACAGAAACGGTGAAATGTAGTATCAGAACAGATGCTACACTTTACCCTATCCAAAAGATCAAGTTCATAATCACTCAATTGGTGTAATTTATTTGTGTAACGACAACGTTACATATATTTATTTTGGTGCCGTGATCAGGATTTTTAACATAAAAGGGTCAATATGAAAGAAAAAAAATAAAATCTAGACGTTACTACAGAAAAATAAATAAAAATTTCGGGGTAGCATTAAAAAAAATGTTTTTATTACCATTACTTCCGGCATCACTAAAAAGTCTCTTGCTGCCACACACTCATTTTAACAGGACCCGTTTCTCCTTCTTCCAACCGCATGCAGTTCACACATGGTCCGTTCTCTTCCTCATTATTTACACGTTCATTTTCTTTGACGCCGTATTTCTTTCTCCTCATGCACGTGTTGTATTTTTCTCCTTTTTTCCCTCTTCTTTTCGTGCACACTTTCCATTTGAATAGAGGCGACGGATTTTCACGAGATTGGTATTGTTTTGAAGCTTGATCCTTCGGACGACAAATATCGAAAAATTGGCCCAAAACATTAGTTTCTTCACCCTAAACTTCGCAAGAAGGGGTCGATTTTTTACGTCGGCATTTTAGCAAGTCGTTGTCACCGTCTAAACACCCGGGAAACGCCGGGCACCCAGGCTAGTGAATAATAAAATCCAATTTATCATTGCGTAGTTTTTGGTTTTGAAGCAGTATTTTTTTTTTTTAGTTTTTTTTTTTTGTGTCAAGTGGTTTTATGCCTTTTCTGGAGCGATTTTCTATAAACAGAAAAAAATAGTTTTGGCAGTTACAATTTCTGTGTCAAATTGACATTGAGCCCCCCCCCCCAATGAAGATCAAATATTTTTTAATAATTTTTCTACCTACAATTTCTCTTCTCATGTTCATAAATGTTCTTTTCTTTCAATTATCGCAATCTCTATGGCTTCCTTAGAACATTTTGTCAACTTTTCCTTCAATTCATTCTTTTCTTTATTCCCCTGACTTAAATTCTGGCAGTTATAAGGTCAAGTCAAGTCGACACTGATTAAAATCAAAACCAAAAGTGCAACAAAATGAATCATTTTTTCCATTCACAATTCCTTGTTCTTTTTCTGTCCATACATTTATGTTCAACGATTCAGTTTCCCTACTGACACCAAGAGTTATTTCTATTTATCCTCCACTTAAACCACAATGAAACAATAAACAAATTGGCTGGATATTTTTTTAAATTTAATCTATCTATCTATCTATCTATCTATCTATCTATCTATCTATCTATCTATCTATCTATATCAGGGAGCAGATAAATAATATGAATTTTCCAAATACAAATTATTAACGAAATAAAAAGAACAACTTATTTAAAAAAAACAACATGTTTTTAAACTAACAATACAATGGAGTATTATTTGAATACAAAGTAGAATATGCAATCATTTTTCTATGCATTTCTTTTACATAATAAAGCAAAATCGGCCAATTTCTCGATAGTTTTCATTCTGTAATATTAATATATTATTCCATTACCTTTGACCCATATTGTTTGAAACAATAGCATCTTATTCGACTTATCTTCTTTGCAAATATACTTTATCCTGCTTAGAATATTTTTCAGAAGAAAGGAGAGTCATCTTTGTTTTCATTAGCCAATCTATCTATCTATCTATCTATCTATCTATCTATATCCTTTGCTGGTTTGTATTGTGATTGTTGATGACATCATAAAAAGCATTGCTGACAGAGGATGGCATCAAAAAATGGTGACGGCATAAAGTAAATAAAGGGTGGAAAATTCTTTATGCCATAAAATGAATGTTTCTTTTATAAAATGTTTCTTTTTATGTTTCTTTTATAAAATGTTTTTATGTTTCTTTTATAAAATGTTTCTTTTTATGTTTCTTTTATAAAATGTTTCTTTTTATGTTTCTTTTATAAAATGTTTTTTATGTTTCTTTTATAAAATGTTTCTTTTATAAAATGTTTCTTTTTATGTTTCTTTTATAAAATGTTTCTTTTTATGTTTCTTTTATAACATTTTTCTTTTATGAAATGCTTCTTTTATAAAATGCTTCTTTTATAAAATGTTTCTTTTTATGTTTCTTTTATAAAATGTTTCTTTTTATGTTTCTTTTCTAAAATGCTTCTTTTATAAAATGTTTCTTTTTATGTTTCTTTTATAAAATGTTTCTTTTTATGTTTCTTTTATAAAATGTTTCTTTTATAAAATGTTTCTTTTTATGTTTCTTTTATAAAATGTTTCTTTTATAAAATGTTTCTTTTTATGTTTCTTTTATAAAATGTTTCTTTTATAAGATGTTTCTTTTTATGTTTCTTTTATAAAATGTTTCTTTTTATGTTTCTTTTATAAAATGTTTCTTTTATAAAATGTTTCTTTTTATGTTTCTTTTATAAAATGTTTCTTTTATAAAATGTTTCTTTTATAAAATGTTTCTTTTTATGTTTCTTTTATAAAATGTTTCTTTTATAAAATGTTTCTTTTTATGTTTCTTTTATAAAATGTTTCTTTTTATGTTTCTTTTATAAAATGTTTCTTTTATAAAATGTTTCTTTTTATGTTTCTTTTATAAAATGCTTCTTTTATAAAATGTTTCTTTTTATGTTTCTTTTATAAAATGTTTCTTTTATAAAATGTTTCTTTTATAAAATGTTTCTTTTTATGTTTCTTTTATAAAATGTTTCTTTTTATGTTTCTTTTATAACATTTTTCTTTTATGAAATGCTTCTTTTATAAAATGCTTCTTTTATTAAATGTTTCTTTTTATGTTTCTTTTATAAAATGTTTCTTTTTATGTTTCTTTTATAAAATGTTTCTTTTATAAAATGTTTCTTTTTATGTTTCTTTTATAAAATGTTTCTTTTATAAAATGTTTCTTTTTATGTTTCTTTTATAAAATGTTTCTTTTTATGTTTGTTTTATAAAATGTTTCTTTTATAAAATGTTTCTTTTTATGTTTCTTTTATAAAATGTTTCTTTTATAAAATGTTTCTTTTATAAAATGTTTCTTTTATAAAATGTTTCTTTTTATGTTTCTTTTATAAAATGCTTCTTTTATAAAATGTTTCTTTTTATGTTTCTTTTATAAAATGTTTCTTTTATAAAATGTTTCTTTTTATGTTTCTTTTATAAAATGTTTCTTTTTATGTTTCTTTTATAAAATGTTTCTTTTTATGTTTCTTTTATAAAATGCTTCTTTTATAAAATGTTTCTTTTTATGTTTCTTTTATAAAATGTTTCTTTTTATGTTTCTTTTATAAAATGTTTCTTTTTATGTTTCTTTTATAAAATGTTTCTTTTTATGTTTCTTTTATAAAATGTTTCTTTTTATGTTTCTTTTATATGTAGAAATTATTGATTTAGAGAATTTTCCTAAATTTCAGTTTCTTCAGATTATATTAGGAAACGGAAAGAGAGGGAAATTGCAGAACCAACAAAACAAAACAAAAACAAAAGCAATGAATGATTGTATAAATCTGATAAAAAAAAAAGTATATCATGTTCCTCATTCAATCCTGGGCAGCGCAGGCTGTTCGTGCTAGTTTTCAAATAAAATAAAAATATCAACGTCTGGTATGAACCTCATCTGACATTAGCAAAAAAAAAAACAGGGATGATATTTTTTGCATTTGAACGTCTAAAAGAGAAGATATGGAGCAGGAGATACATCTTGTAACGTTGTCCGGGAACCAACACCCTGTAACCTCGGTCGCAAAGTAGACAAAGAATAGAAAATAACTTCAACTCGTTTTTTCTTTGTAACAATAACATTTATTTCCTCATTGTTACGACCATGACGTCACTCACGTAATCTCGAACGTAATTTCATGTTGTGCTCCAAGTCTCTTCCATGGTCGTCCTCTTTATCCTTTTTATAGCCTATTTTTCTTTCCCGGTCATGTCATTTCGCATGCATTTGCGTCTGTGTGGATACAATATCAACACCTCTGAAGTTAAAACTTTGCAATGCATTGATGGTAGATATTACTGTATGCAAGTGAAACATGACTTATAATTCTTTTTTTTCTTTCTTTTACTCACGTTCACCCCTAACAAGGCATATCATCACTTGGACGTAAGGGGCTACTATTTGGGACCATGCCTAGGAAAGATGAACAAGATGTTGGTTTACATTACATTTAAACTTCTGCATATCAGTACAGTCAGAGAAGCAGGTAGCAGGAAGGGGATTCCAAAGTTTAGCTATTCGACGGAAGAAACTATTAGAGTAGAAAGCTTTCTGACATTTAAGTGTTAGTTGGAGTTATCGAACGTGGTGTCCCTTGTCTCGAGTGGATATTCAATATGGGTCCGGCCAACTGTAACACGTGTTTATCCTCCGTTGTGGGAAATACCTAGTGAACTAACATTCGTAGCAGAACGTATTCTTTCGCGTGACAGATATTATATTTGTTCAACTTACGTTGAAACACAATTGAAAGAAAGATGGCATCATTTACAAACAGCCACCTTTTTTGCAGAGTGAAGAAATGTACACCGAATGGAAACAAAACATAAGTATATGGTCTATCTTCACGGATTTACCTGAGGAAAAATAGGACCCAGCAGTGTTTTTGTCGTTGCTACAAAACATACGAGAATGCGTTAGACACTTAGACATCACAAATATCGGCCGAACTGACGGATAAAAAATAATTGCAGACAAATTGGACGAGATATATTTAAGGGACGAAAAAACGATGGCATACATGTCATTCAAGGAATTTTACTCTTACAAGTTATTATTGCTGGAATAAAAATAAACGATTTTTTTGGTGCGTTATGAATTCTTGTACCAGAAATTACGTAAATACGGAATTTTTCTGCCTAAAGGAGTCCAAGCATTTTTTGTTTTAAATACAGCGAATGTATCGGTAGAAAACGAAGAATTAGCGAGGACAACATGTGGGAGTCTAACTTATGCAGCAATGAAGACTAATTTTTATAAAAGTGTTTTCTGATTTTTCTTCATTGGAATGCAAAACAGTTTCCGCTATCAAAGAAGAAATTGAAATTGTAAATTTCATTGAAGTAAAAGGGAACAAAAATTCTATCGAGGAAACAAAACAAATCCAACGGACAGAAAAGGCAAGACAATGTGTTGTTTCAAATGTGGTTCTATTAGGCATTTTGCCAGAGGCTGTAATGGTTTTTGTCCTAGAAATATTAACACTGTTGTGGATTCAAACCATGTACACTTCTCATTAATTAATTCCGAGTCCCGTTATCGAACATTAATAAATAATTTGAATATAAAAATGTCCAATCTTGTAAAAGAGACACTGGGTATGACACTGTTGGATTCTACATCTTCTAGAACTGTTACTGAAGAACTTTGGTTTAATGTAATTTTTGGTCTCAAGATAAACGGTTAGTGAAAACTTTAAAATCCAACAGAACATTTTGTTTTGGTGATGGATGTAGAGAATGGGAACGACTGATGAGACGGGTCGGGAAAAAGTGGAACACCGGTCGTCATGTGGTGTTATAAATTCAGCACTAGTCTCGGACTCGATAGACTTTTGAGTCCCCTTTACAATGGAAAGGAAGTAAAGGCAATTAAAGCAGTTAAATTTCCGGTAACTTGTGAGGATTGATAAGAATTGACTGCAGACTGGAAGACGCGGGACTTCCGGTGGAAAAAGGAAGTTTGGTTTGGCGCGTTTTTTTCTGGGGTTTTGAAGAAGAAGAAGAAGAAGAAGAAAAGAAAAGAAAGGACGGTTGATTTCCCACGCGGCCGGAGGAGCCCCGAAAAGGTTATGAAAATCAAAAACGACGTACTGGCCCCACGTTATGGCCCGAACGCCTTGAATGACTAAACACTGCTTCGTTCACAAAAACCAGAAAAGGAAGACACCGAAGTAAATTCAAACCAACTTTGTTCCCACCTAAACCGATAAGTATAACCCAATGAACATTCTTTCTGTTGATTTTCTCACACACATTTCACGAACATTCTCTTCTGCCACAAAACGAACCTTCTCTATATACCTTCAAAATAGTAAATAAAGTTGCCTTTTTTTATTCACCCTTAAAATATGTTATTTTTATTTATTTCCATGGAGTCAGAGAGTTAGACACAAACCTGATAAACCTCTATAGCCCATAAACTACAGATATATAAACTTGCAAAAGACAACTTCTGGACATCATAGTCTTCCATGGACAAATATGCTTTTGCAGGCTGAAAAGTCACCTAACTTTGTGTCACATTGTGAAGCCTTAACAAAAATGCTCTAGGATGGAGAAAAGAACAAAGGCTGAGAAATTACATAAACAGTTTGCACATGTATCAAAAGAGAAATTGGTATCATTGGTGAGAGGAAGTAGGGCCTTTCATGATAAGGAGTTTCTAGCTCTTATTAAGGATGTCTATGATTCATGTTCAGTTTGTTTAAGGCTTAGAAGACCTCCTCTTCGTCCGGTGGTTGGACTGGCTATTAGAAACCGGTCTAATGACATTGTATGTATGGACTTAAAGAATTCAGGCATAACCAATGCGGGATTTTACACTTAATTGACGCATCCACTAGGTACTCTGCTGGCAAGCTGATTAAAACCAAGAAGAGTGAAGAAATTATTTGCAACATATTTTTAATGTGGATAGCATATTTTGGAGTTCCCAAACGTTTCTTGAGTGATAATGGGGGAGAATTTAATAACGATGGTTACAGAGAGATGAATGAGAAACTGAATATTGAAACCTACGCTGAGAGTTCATTCAGTAATGGCACTGGAACGTCACAATCTAATATTGACTGAAGCACTGGGGAAAACGTTGGAAGATGAGAAATGTGAACCAGAAATAGCTTTGGCTTGGACTGTTAGAGCCAAAAATTCTCTTCAGAATTATTCTGGACATAGCCCAAATGATCTTGTTTTTGGATCCAGCATAAATATGCCGTCAGTTTTGATAGACCAGTTACCCACATGAGACGCTTCAACCAGTGATATGGTTAGAATAAATTTAAATGCTTTACATTCTGCGAAAAAAAGGTTTACGGAGGCTGAATCAAGCGAAAAAATTTGGAGAGCGCTGCAATTTAATATAAGACATTATGCGGATGAACGATTTGTGACAGGGAACAGCGTTTACTATAGAAGACAAAACTATAAATGAGGGCGTTGTCCTGGCAAAGTTTTGGGTAAAGATGGTCAATGTGTATTGATTCGACATGGAAGAGCATTCTACAGGATGCATCCATGTCACTTGATGAAGGTAAACAAAGAAAGCCAAGGAATAAAGAAAATACAATTCCCTTGAATGAGATGAATGAAGTCTTGGAAGATGAAGTTGAAGATCAACATGATGAAACTTACATTATTAACAGGGAGGAAGTGAAAGACAATACTACAAGGTCGAGTAAAGTGAAAATAGTGGAATATAAAATTATTGGAAGTAATGAGTGGAAAAAAAAGGAAAGATTATGAGTACAAAACCAAAATCAACTGGAAATTATGGCCATTGGCGGAATGTAGAACGAGCTGCAGGAAATGAATGTCCAGTGTGTATCAATTGGGATAAAGTTGATCAATGGTGAGAACTTCACCAAGTAACAGAAGATCATGAAGAACATGTTTTCCTCACAATTGAAGAAGAACAAACAAAAGATGTGATTTATGTGAAGGGGAAAGAAATAAAAATGAAAACTCATAACATAGGTCACAAATTCATATCAACAAGATGGGTGATAATAGAGAAAGTAAAAGATAACATAAGATAATGAAGGCTCATCTTGTAGTACGTGGCTATGAAGAAAATTCACATAACCTAAAACCAAACTCTCCAACATGCCGCCATGAAGCTATGCATCTTGTAATGTTAACATCCTCTGTTAAGAATTGGCAGGTGGAGACCCTTGATTTCACCTCAGCATTTTTGCAAGGTGATATGCTAGAGAGAGAATATTTCTCAAACACCATCGGAGGCATGGCCAGAGTCACAAGTGTGGAAGCTGAAAAGATGAATTTATGGATTGAATAATGTGCCCCCGTTCATGGTACAAGAAAGTTTGCATTTTGGAGACGGGCGTGTTTTTGTTGAGATAAGTGATTTCAATTTTAATCATACTTTTTATTTTTAGATTCAAATATTAATAACTCCATTTTATTTCAGTATTTAATTTATGTATTTCTGTTTTATTAAATGCTAGCTTTTTTTTTCTTGTCCATAAATGTTTATTTATCTACCGAATCGATCTTAAATATTGTATACTCAATCCATTATATTATCCTTTTCAGTCCACACCCCTTAATTCCGGCTTCCATCTTATCTCGCAATTACTTACAACGTCACCAACTAACTTTCAGAAGAACCCCCCCCCCTCCGCTCTTCTTTTATATCGTAAGTTTCTTAAAACGTGACTAGCTAAAGTTCAGAATAAAATCACGCTTTTCTTTTAACGGTTAATTAAAAAAAAAAAATCTTTTGAACGCTGTTAACTTAAATTCTTCACTACAGTTTGCATTTTGGGGACGGGCGTGTTTTTGTTGAGATAAGTGATTTCAATTTTAATCATACTTTTTATTTTTAGATTCAAATATTAATAACTCCATCTTATTTCAGTATTTAATTTATGTATTTCTGTTTTATTAAATGCTAGCTTTTTTTCTCGTCCATAAATGTTTATTGATCTACCGAGTTGATTGCAAAAATAGATTACGAAATTGTACTCATTTTTAGTTCGCGAGAGGGGAATCTATCACCATAATTTCCCTTAAACACGTCTGTCGGACTTTTATTAAGTAGAATACTTAATAATTTTTTTTTTTTTTTTAATGGAGAGTAGAAAACGCATTGTGGATGCGTTATCGGCCGCTCCTGTTACTCTCGCTTCTTCTTATTTGTCCCTCAGTCCTCATTTTTTAATGAGTGATTTTTCTGACAAAGGGAGAAGAAATAGCTGTTTTCTAGGTTGGCAGTATTTTGCGCAAACAGTTGGCAGAGATGGCGGAAATTTTCTGTTTCTATATCTATCCTTGTAGCCATGTCACTAGTAAGGGTGCTGGAGGTAAACGTTTTGTCTAGGCTGACGTTATCCGCCTGATAGTCAGGGACCCGAACCTTGGATTAACCACTAAGGAGGCTGTCCTATCAGCAGGTGCAAAGTACTGGGGCTGCTGTATTGCCATTTGGTGAATGGATTCTGGACCATGCAGTAGCTTCTGGTGGGGCCTCTCGATGCCATACTAGTGGGTAATTGTTACGGCTTTACCTTATCATTAGCTACAAATAAAAAAAAATTCTTCATTTCTTTTTCTCTCTTAGTTTCCCCTCTCTGTCCTGCTCTAAGTAAATCTGACAACCTAGTCCACAAATTCCAAAATTTCATCATGACAAGTTTCAAGAAAAAATACACGATTAAACCCGGTTCTCCAACTTCCAACGAAGACCCCTACTACCATGTCTCCTTCTCCAACATCAGGGTCTACGTTCTAACCTTCCAGAGGTTGAAACCCAATTACAGGAGACTAAACCAGACCTTTTATTTTTAAGTGAAACTGGCATTGGGCAGGCTATTTCCCTAGAAGAGTTCACAATTAAAGGATACTCTAACTTAACTTCTAAATCTGACCCCCAAGATCGCCATGGGCATGGAATATGTGCCTATATTAAAGATAGCTTTCCATGTGGTAGAGACATCTCCAGGGAAGATCCTAACTTACCCTATATGTGCTTCCGGTTTGCTTTAGCTCACACTACTGCATTTATATTTACTCTCTATCGCCCCCACAACAGCGGAGTTACTATCTTTAAAAGCATATCTGAGAAAATTGACCAATTCCTATCTGCTTATCCTTCAGCTAACATTCACGTATGTGGAGACTTCAATGTTCACAATGTCGAATGGTTGACCCACTCATCAAGACCGATGATGAGGGGAGGTTCTGTCATGATTTCTCCATTGCCTATCACCTCACTCAGATTGTTCAGGAACCTACCTGTGTGCCCGATAATGACGGCCAGTATGCGAGCCTACTAGACCTTTTTCTCACAACTTGCCCTGAACTATGTTCAGTTTCTGTTCTGTCGCCTCTTGGATCTTCCGACCACTCTGCTGTATCAATTAAGATAAAAATGAAATGTAATGTCCACAGACGTACCTCTCCATCGTACAGTATATCGATACACTAAGGCTGACTGTGATAGCTTCCGTACATTTATATCTGATCTACCTCTGCATTCCATGTTTAAAAAGGATGTGTCCTCTATAGTATCAGACCTGACCGAATGGTTAATTGTAGGTATTGACCGTTTCATACCTTCGAAAAAGTTTCAGCATAAACCTAACAGCCAGCCATGGTTCTCTCTAGAATGTGCTGCTGCCATTGCGCACAGAAATCACTTTTTCCACTGTTTCCAACGTAATAGATGTATGGAAACTAAAGCCGCTTTCAGGGCTGCCAGCAACCATTATAAGAAAGTAATAAAGAACGCAAGAGAGTTGTATGCTCAAGCTGTTAAGTCCAAAGTAGCTGAACAGCGGCTTGGTTCCCACCAGTTTTGGCAAATAGCAAACAGAATCCTGAACAGAAGCGTGTGCTCTATCCCAACTATTATCAATGGACCTGAGGTAATCTCGTCAGCATCAGACAAAGCCAAACTCTTTGTCAAGGACTTTGCAGCTAATTCTACCCTTTGCGATCAAGGGTGCCAACCCCCAATATTTCCTCCTGTATCAGAAAACATGCTATGTGATATACATATATCTGTACGTGATGTTGCCAAGCTAATCAAAAACGTTGATTCCAGTAAAGCAACTGGCCCTGACGGTATTCCAATTATAGTACTCAAAAAACTTCAACCTGAACTAGCGCCCATACTTACAAAACTGTTTAAACGTTGTCTTAAGGAGAATAGTTTCCCATCTCCCTGGAAAATCTCATCAGTATGCCCTGTATTAAAGAATTCAGGTGATCGCTCATCCCCCTCTCAGTACAGGCCAATAAGTCTCCTGTGCGTCATGAGTAAGTTGCTGGAATCTGTGTTAAATACAGAAGTAATCAACCATCTCAACAAAAATAACCTTCTTAGTGACACTCAATATGGTTTCCGTTCTGCTAGATCTACAGCAGATGTGCTTACAGTTATATCTCATAGGATTAGCAAATCTCTCAACGGAGGCAACCTTTCTAGGGCAATTGCTCTTGACATATCTAAGGCCTTTGATAGGGTATGGCATAAAGGTTTACTTTATAAGATCTGTAGCTATGGTATAGCTGGAAATGTCTTCTCAATTATTAAATCATTTCTTTCTGATAGGTCCATAAGAGTAGTAGTTGAGGGGCAAACATCAGCTCACAGTATTAATGCCGGTGTCCCTCAGGGGTCCATCCTGGGCCCAACTCTTTTCCTGATCTACATTAATGATCTTCCAAATCACATCCTTACATCATTTGTAGACATTTATGCTGACGACACTACCATTTATGATAGCACATCTAAGACAGTAAACGACCAAGTTCTCTCTAATTCTCTCTCCTCTGATCTTGAGCACGTAGTACAATGGGGTAAGGAGTGGCTGGTTACTTTTAATGCATCTAAAACCAAGCTTCTCTCTTTACACCATCAACATTCTGATCCACATCTGGCATCAATTGAAATGAATGGCTCTCGTCTTTAGGAGGCCTCAAGTTTTGACAAGCTTCTGGGCTTGACCTTTACTCCTGATCTTAAATGGAACACGTACATCAAATTTGTTGCCAAGGCCGCTGGAAAAATGGTGGGATCTTTCTATCGATCCGGTAGATATCTCACTGCTGATGCTATTCTCTATCTATATAAGAGCCAGGTACGTCCAAGGATGGAATACTGTTGCCACATCTGGGCAGGAGCTGCTAGAAAGGACTTGGCCTGCCTTGGTAGAGTTCAAAATAGACTTCGTAGCCTCGTAGGAGATGTCCTTTTCTCTTCCTTGCAACCTCTATCTCACAGAAGAGATGTTGCGAGTTTGTCTCTGATGTATCGTTATTTTCATGGAAAGTGTTCGACTGACCTCCAATCTATGGCCCTCCCTCGCCAAACTTTCACAAGAAACACCCATCCAGCAGAAAACACTATCAATAATTTCCCCCACACTCTTTATCTGTGCCTAAATCTAAACGTAGATTCCATGAACAAAGCTTCTTTCTTAGAACTGCACACCTGTGGAATTGTCTTCCGTTTTCCTGCTTTCCGGCTGACTACAATATGGTTGTCTTCAAGTCTAACGTAAATAAGTTCTTGATGAGCCGTTCCATATAAGTTATCAAATTTACCAAATTTTCATTACTAATGATTACTATATTGTCCAATTTCTACTGTACACTCTTTAACCCTTATCCTTGAGTGGCCTCTTGGCCTTGATAATGGGGTGATGCCTATGTAAAAAAAAAAAAAAAAAAGTTACTCAGGAATTAGCTAAACTAAAAGGAATAGTAAGTACATATGACAATGCAATGTTTCTTTGGCATGATTTATCTGAGAACTTGATGGGTATTCTAGCAATGTATGTCGATGATTTTATATTTTGTGGAAATGATTGTTTTAAAAAATATAATGTGAATCCAGAATTAAAGAAAATAATCAAAGTTGAAATACATGAAAATGGAACCTTAAAATTTCTGGGATTGTGCATTAGACAAATGGAAGATGTGATTATTATAAACCAAAACAATTATGTGTCATCTATTTCTCCAATAGATATAAAGAAAAGAAGATCCTTAAGAAAAAATAATGAACTTAGTAAAGAGGAGAAGACAGATTTAAAAAGACTAACAGGTCAAATGATGTGGGTATCTACCCAGACTTGACCTGATGTATCATTTGATGTGTGTAGGATTAGTAATACCAGAAAATCTCCTAAAGTGAAGTTACTTTTTGAAACTAACAAGTCAATATTAAAGCTTAAATCAAAGACAGGTTCCATATTCTTTCCACATCTGGGAAATCTGTCAGATTTGAGTGTGGTTTGCTATTCTGATGCTACCTATGCCAGCTTGGAGGATGGTTCCTCACAGGGTGAATTTATCATCTTTGTTTATGGTAAAATGAATAGACTGGTTCCTATATGCTGGTCATAAAAAAAACTTGACCGAGTAACAAAGAGCCCATTGGCATCTGAGACTCTTGCACCCAATGAAGCTGTTGATGCAGATGTATTGATAGCTACCATACTGCAAGAAATTTTCAGACTACTCAAGTTGCCTTAAGTACTTTGCAAAACAGACTTTGCAAAACGCATCTTTGGTAGAGACTTTAAAATCATCAAATCTTGTAAGTGACAGACGTTTGATAATTGATGTGGCCAGATTAAAGGAAATGTTGGTAATGGAAGAAATTCAAATTGCATAGATCAGGGGAAAGGAACACGTCACAAACTGTTTGACAAAATGGGAGCCTCTACTGAAATTCTAAGAGACTTGTTGTGTTAATAAGCTGTTTTGTTTGTTTGTTTATTTTTTTTTATTTATTTTGTTGGAACTTTGACTTACACCTGACACCAAAAGATACTAGCAATGTTAAAGTTGGAGTTATCGAACTTGGTGGCCTACTTCTATATATTTAATATTTGTCTTGAGTGGATATTTAATATGGCGTCCAACCAACAGTAACACGTGTTTATCCTACATCGTGGGACATGCTAAGTGAACTAACATCAACAGTAAAAGAGCGAGATTTTGTTGCTAAGTGGGTTTGTCATTGGGTATGTACATCGAGGAGCACAAGTGCAACGAGTTCATCAGAGCACACTCCATTAAAATATTTGTAAAACAGGCACAGACATGCAATATTGCGGGGATGAGGCAGGGATTGGAGTTTAGTTGACAAAGTGGGACCTATTAGAATTCAGACTCTTTTTTGGACCCTATCCAAGAGGCAGAGGCGAATAGTAGATGCATCAGCCCAGATGGGACAACAATGCTTCATGCATGGGCGAATGACGGCCTTTTAGAGGTACAGAATACACTCAGGCGTACATAGTTTTCTAGCTCGCCTTAAGAGGGAAACTACCTTCTTTGCAACAGCCTTGGCAATATCCTCAATGTATTTGTTCCAGTTCATATTGTCCGTGAGTGTTAGGCTGAGGAGTTTAAAGGAATAATTCTCAGGTAGGGTGTTATTTGTCATGTATATCAATGGTTGTAATTGTTAAAGGAAAGCAGCTTGGTCTTACTAGCATTGAATGTCACCATCCATTTCGCGGCCTCACTCCACTACGGTCTGAAGGTCATATACTGGCAGGGCATGGGAGGAAGCTTAATGTCTTTGAAACTAAATGTTTAAGAGTTATCCTTGAGGTAACATAACGAGATAGACCAAGAAATGCAGATATCAAAATAAAGTTTAATATTAACAGATTTATCAGCAACGTTATTTGTGGTTTGGACATGTTTCTCGGCTACCAGCCTCCAGCTATTTAAAGAAATCATATCAAGAAGATTTCATTCAAGAAAGATCAAGAGGACGATCAACAAGAAGATAATCCTACCAGAGAACGGTTTAAACTGGCATGCTGCCCTAGCCAGCTCAAAGACTGGCTCAAGGCTGTGATAAGTGGCAGAATTTTGTTTGTGAACCAAACTGATATTGTCATCATCAAGATAAAAAGTGATAACACTTGCTCATTAGTCAATATGAATATACCATCTGCATCTGCTTGTTTGTGTGCTTTGAAACTAAGGCTGGCACAGGGCCATCTCACTGGGTGGCTTAAACGCATCAGGTTACAGTAGAACTTCTATAATGAAGACGTTCCTTTATAAGCCCTTAATACCCTGAGGATTTAATACACATGCATATCTGCACCCCCCCCCCCACACACACTAAATACTGGTATATATTATTATATCAAAGCTGAGTTAATCAACGCTTTTTTCTCTAAGGCTTTATTTTTCCTATATATTTTAAATACATGGTTACTAATTCTTCAGCTCTGGCACTGAGTTGCGTTAGAAAAAAACAAACAATTTTAATTGTTTTAATTAACTGTAATTTGCAATTAACTCAACTAATCCATCTCTGATTAGCTTTCTATCGATCACTTCCACCTTCTCTCACTGTATGTTGTTTTATTCACACACTTAATCGATACGTTATTTATAACTCTCGCTCCTGTCACTCTCTCTATTTCTCTCTTGCTCTCTGTGTATTAACAATAAAAAAAAAAATAATGAGGTCACATCTGTATTTATTCTATGATCGTTAATATATAAGCTTGATTGGAATTACTGACTTTGTGTTATGTTTTCACGTACTAATGGGTGTACCTCTATTGTCGTCCGAAACCTAGTTTCTTACATATTAGTGGATACGATCATTCAGGTGCCGATGTTTAGCTTTTAATAAAGTTTATGACAAAGAAAAGAACAGCCACAGAAAACATCATAAAGACAGGTTACTTTTATAAGAGAGAGAGAGAGAGAAAGAGAGGGGGGGATAGGTTGTCCTGTTAAACCTAACTACATTGTGTCCTGCCCCCCATCTTATTGGAAGCAGCACCCTGAACACGCCTTCCTCATTTGAAGTCTTGCTAGGCAAAGGACAGAAAATCTCTGCTCAAAAGTCACATGGTGTCGTTGACTTCTATCCTGGGGCACCTCTGACCCATAGGTGTTACTCCAACGTTTGCATTAATATGCAGCCCTCATTACACAATACTGTAATTATGCTTTTATGATTTCCACTAAAATTTTTAGGTCTATTTCTGTGCTAGATTGAGTTTTAATTTTCGGTTTGACCTCTGACTATAAAGTGTCATTTAAACTTTTCTATTCAAACATGTCCCTCGTTATGTATCAATTGTAATAGTTTGCTTACAATGTTCAAAAATTTTATAAATTACAAGCTGTACCAACCCGACGTTGTCCAGAAAGTAATGAACATTTCATATTTTAGTTTTTATATATTTGCACATTTGTAAACTTATAAAACGGCTTGTGAGATTGAAACAGTAATGCCAGATTACAGCACATCTGCAACAACATAAACTACCTGACAGACTGGGCTAACCCACATATGTGAATCCAGGTAGTGAGTAAACATGCCCATATATTGGCGCTTAAAAAATTATAACAAAAAAGAAATAAGATCCGAGTTGTAAGGGAGACAACTGTTTTTTATATCTTCAATTTAAAAATATGAGTTATTCCCCTTGCTGGTTTTGATTTTTCGGCAATAATTGAAAGATGCTTGCATATTAATAGTTGTCTGGGCGGGTCTACATATTCTTATAAATAAACTGTGGAGAAATATGTTATTGTGATTAGAAAGAAAATATTATGCTACCAAGATAGTGTTAGGCCAAATTTGGATTGTAGCGCTCCTAGGAATAAAGATAATAACTTATTATAACAGATTAATGTGACCAGAAATACGTGCAAAACCAACGTAAGATAGTGTGTAGTAGTCTTATAATACTGAATTTTTTTTATTTTTTTTTTTATTCAATTTTCACCCCAAACAAGGCACAGTGCCACTTTGAAGCAGGGGGCTACTATCAGGGACTTAATTAGCGGGGTCATTATGAAGGGAGATGAGTAGAAAGATGTTTGTTAACATTACACTTGAACTTCTGCATATCATTGCAGTTGGGAAAGCAAAATCCCGGAAGGGAGTTCCAAAGACCCGCAGTTCTGGGGAAGAAACTATTGGAGTAAAAGGCTTTCTTGCACCTAGAGATCTCTACTGTAAAGGGATGAGACTTAGTAGCTTGTCGGGTTTGTCGGGGGTAGTTACGTCGAGGAGGTACAAGTGTTTGCAGTTCGTCAGAGCATTCACCATTGAAGTATTTGTAGAACAGGCAGAGGGATGCAACCTCTCGTTGATGGGACAGAGGCTGAAGCCTAGATGACAGTTCAGGACCTATCAGGTTGGCGACTCTCTTTTGAACCCTGTCCAGGAGCGAGAGACAAGAAGCAGATGCACCAGCCCAGATGTGACAACAGTACTCCATACATGGGCGAATGGTTGCCTTATAGAGGTATAGGATACTGTCAGGCGTAAGTAGTTTTCTAGCACGGTAGAGGGAGCCAACCTTCCTTGCAGCAGCCTTGGCAATGTTCTCAATGTATCTATTCCAGTTCATATTCCCTGTAAACGTTAGGCCGAGGAGTTTAAAAGAAATACTTTCAGGCAATGTGTTCTTGGCCATTGCTATTGGTGGTAGAGAAGGTTTCTTGTAGTTATTGAAGGAAACAAGCTTAGTCTTAGCAGCATTGAATGTGACCAACCATTTTTGTCCCCATTCCACTACGGATTGGAGGTCATCCTCTAGCGTTTCTGCCATTTCCTTGGATATGTGTTCATTTGTTTTCCCCTCGTATCTGTTATAGAGAGTGGTGTCATCGGCAAATATACCCATCTCGGAAACAATTTTATCAGGGAGGTCGTTTATGAATATCAGGAATAATAGAGGTCCAAGGATAGACCCCTGAGGTACTCCCGCATTTATGTCGTATTGTTTGGATGTACGACCGTCGAGGACAACTTTGATTTTTCTATTACTTAAGAAGGATTTAATTACATTATGAATTCTTCCAGTGATTCCATATGATCTAATTTTCCTTAGAAGACCATCGTGCCATACCCTGTCAAAAGCCTTAGATATATCGAGGGCCACCGCTCTACCCTCCCCTGTTTTATCCAATGAACGGTATATACGTTCAGAAACTACAGTTAAGATATCTGCTGTTGAACGGGCTTGCCTGAATCCATATTGTTTGTCAGTCAGGAGTTTAGCAGCTGTTAGGTGCTGGACTAGGGCTTGATTAACTAAGGATTCAAATATTTTGGCGAAAAGCGGGAGGAGGCTAATGGGGCGATAATTTAGTGGGTCAGTTTTTTCACCAGAATTCTTGAAGACTGGTACAACAGAGGCGGTTTTCCAGCAGTCGGGAAAACAAGATTCGTTAAGGCATTTATTGTAAAGTTTGGACAGAACTGGAGCAATCTCGGCAGAGCATTTTTTTTATAGCACAGCCGGGATGAGATCTAGTCCACATGCTTTTGAGGTGTCTAGGTTTTTTTATAATAGCATGTACCTGAGAAGGGGTGATTTTCAAATCGTCTAGTGAGGCGTCTGTTCGCAGAGGAAAATCAGGGAGTGAGTGGTGTACCGAGTTCAGTGTGGAGTTTGAGGCAAACCGACTGGCAAGCAGATTAGCCTTGTCAGTTGCCGTGCAAGCAACCTCATGATCGTTTGATAGTGGGGAAATAGTTGACTGTCCATTATTTACTACGCTGTTGTAGATTTTCCAAAAATCCCGGGTTCCTAATTTCTGTGCTTCGATGCGTTTTCTGGTGGTTTCAGAGTAATCTGTCTTAGCTGTCTCTATCACTTACAATTATTTCTAGCTTCTATAAACTTCTGTTTATTTGAGCTGGACGGTTGAATCTGCGGAACGCATGCTGCCTTTGACAAATGGCAGCTGCACAAGCAGAAGTAAACCATTGGGGGGAGTGGGGCTTGCTATAGAATTTCCGTGTGGGAACATGTGCTTCAATAGAAGTTTTGAACCATTCAGTGGTCTCATTTGCACACTGTTCCGCTGGAAGAGTAAAGATATTTTGCCATGGGGCATCTCTGATGAGCTCCCTGATGGCTTCCCAATCAGCCTTTTTGTAATACCTCGTTGTTTTGAGTAGTGGGTCTTCAGTTTTAGGGCAAGAATTTAGGCTGATTTCTACCATTATCACAGCGTGATCAGCATTCCCGAGTGGGCTGTGGGCATTTGTTGTACAGTCATTGGGAACCGTTGTCAGAAAGAGATCTAGAAGTGAGGCATGTTGATCTTGCTGGTCTGGGAAACGTGTCGGAAATGTAACCAACTGAGATAGGGAATAGGATATAGAGAAGCTATGTGTTGCGCTACCAGCTACGTCTGTGTGATTTATATGTAGCATCTGCGTTTGTCAAGCTATGATGTTTTATTTGTTAGGGGAATAATTGATCCTATTTTATATATATATATGGAAGAGTATAAGAAAGCTATAGCAATGCAGGGAACCGGCTGTTGTATTGGTGTGACGCATGAACAAAAAGGGACAAACGAAAGGTTTTATTGGTTTTGTTATTTTATTTAACTTCGTGTATCCAGTTATTTTTTAAGATAATCACAATACAAATTGAATTGGTAAATATGAACGTTTTGTTTGATGTAACAGAGATGACGGAGGTCTTAATATTTCAAGATAACATCTCTTTTTCAAAAGAATATAACTATATATATATATGCACTAGCAGTTCAGCTTGGCTTTGCTCAGGCCCTATGTACTGTTCATAAATTTATGTGCATATGTATACATATATTAAAATATTTGACTCATCTCCAGGTAATCTACATCAAACATTTCAAGTGTTTAGACCCAAAATTGGTGGAGGAGTTTGGTAGAGTTTTCACATGTCAAATCGTTGAACTTTGACCCCTTGACAGCCAAATCTCTGGCCGAAAACCGATTAAAAATTTTCCCAAATCTCAATACCCCTTATGTTAAATATGGAGTCTGTAGACTGAAAATTGACAGAGTAGTTTGGTAGGGAAATTTACACACACAGACACATACAGAGGCACAGACACACGCACACACAGAGAGAAAATTTCACTTTTATATATATATATATATATATATATATATATATATATATATATATATATATATATATATATATATAATTTATACAATCAGAAAAAACAATTTCTGATTGTATAAATTATATTGCTCTGAATTCTCATCGAGCTAAACCGAGGTTAATATTGGTACAATAATCAATATAATACCATTTAAAAGGTATTAAAATTGATTGTTAAAAAAATCCACATATATATATATATATATATATATATATATATATATATATATATATATATATATATATATATATATATATAAAAAACTATGATGTTTTATTTTTTAGGGGGATAATTGGTCCTATTTTCTTTTCTTTTTTTTACTCTCCTTCATCCCCAAACAAGGCATATTGCCACTTAAACATAAGGGGCTACTAATTGGGACGATGCCTAAGAAAGATTATGGTATTGGTTTACGTTGTATTCAAACTTCTGCATATCAGTAGAGTTTGGGAAGCAGGCAGCAGGAAGGGAATTCCAAAGTCTAGTTGTTCTGGGAAGAAGATATTAGAGTAGAAAACTTTCTGACATTTAGGAACCTAAATAGTGAAGGGGTGTGATTTTGTTGCTAAGCGGGTTAATCAGGGATATGTTCATCAAGGGGGCACAAGTGCAATGAATTCATCGAGAACATTCCATCAAAATACTTGTAAACCAGGCACAGGCTAACCACATTGTGGCGATGAGACAGGGGTTGAAGCCTAGTTGACAAAGTAGGACCTATTAGATTAGAGACCCTTTTTCAAGAGGGAGAGACTAGTGGTAGATGCATCAGCCCAGATGTGGCAACAATACTCCATACATAGGAGAATGGTGGCCTTATACTATATATATATATATATATATATATATATATATATATATATATATATATATATATATATATGACAATTATTATATATATATATATATATATATATATGTAGAGAGAGAGAGAGAGAGAGAGAGAGAGAGAGAGAGAGAGATAGAGGGATAGATAGATAGATAGATAAGAAGAAGAGGAGAAGGGATAGATAGAATAGAAGAAAGAAAATAAAGCCAGTTGCATGGCACAACAACAAAAAAAATGAAAATTGGTTAGTCAGATTAAATGCTATTTAAATCCGACTTTTAAAATCTCACAAGATAACTTTATAAGTTAGGTTATAGTATTTTACTCATATGTTTGAAACCAAAACCCTACATTTCGTTTTAATTTACTTTTGTTTTGGCTATTATTTGAAATCGTCAAGTTCAATGTTTGTTGGATGTTTGCAGGTCTTCGTTATCCAATGCGTTTTGACAATAATTTCTTGCTAATTCATATGTCTGCAAAGGCTGTAATTTTGTTTCCATCTGAACGGCTGCCAAGATTGTGGTTAGACTGCATTGTTTGGAATAGATTTGGTCATAATGACCTAATAAATGCGTGATGTGTTTCAGTTCCTTTTGAATATGTTCGTTGGCTTGTCCATTCTTTCTTCATATTGTCATGCTCCTCCTCCTCCTCCTCCTCCTCCTCCCAATGATACAAAACAAAACAAAATACAAAGATTTTCGATTTTGAAGTATGGAAGCCTAAAAAGAATATATATATATATATATATATATATATATATATATATATATATATATATATATATATATATATATATATATATATATATAAAATTTGAAAAGAATAAATCAGATTAAGGTATAAGTGTGTTCTCCGTGAAGAAAGACTCAAAATGTTTGATTTCGTTTACAATATTTTGTGTGCAACATTTTTTTTTCAAATCCAAAACGTAATTTTTTCAAATAGACAGTAAAAAACAACAACAAACTTTTTCCTTTTCTTTAAATTTTAATCTTTATTTTGAAAAAACAAACAAACAAAAAAATAATCCCAAAAACTAGCAAAGACAACAACAACAATAACAACAACAACGATAGCAGCAATAACAGCCATCAAAAACCAAACACCTAAAAAACAAAAATTCTCATAAAACTAATGTTTTCCATTTTAAATTATGCAAGCTTCAAAAGAGAATATAAAATAATAAATGAACAAATGAACAAATGAACAAATGAATAATAATAATAATAATAATAATAACAATAATAATAATAATAATAATAATAACAACAACAACAACAATGATAATAATAATAATAACAACAACAATAATAATAATAATAACAAAAACAATAATAATAATAATAATAATAATAATAATAATAATTGCAACAACAACAACAATAATAATAATAATAATAACAATATCAATAATAATAATAATAATAATAACAATAATAATAATAATAGCAATAATAATAATAATAACAACAATAATAATAACAATAATAATAACAACAATAATAATAATAACAATAGCAACAACAACAATAATAATAATAACAACAATAATAATAATAACAATAATAATAACAATTGCAATAATAATGATAATAATAATAAAAATAACAATAACAACAACAATAATAATAATAATAATAATAATAACTAACTGTCTATAATTTGTAATTATACAAATTTTTACAAGAAAACAAAAGATTAATCTTAATTCTAAAAAGACTTGAATTGTTTGATGTATATTTTTCTACTATTTTTGTGAATATTTTCAAGCAAAATAGAATAATTCTTTCAAATATTTTTTAAAAATTTATTTCCACATTACTTTAATATTTTAATAATAAATTTAAAAAATAAATCTTATAAAAAAACTCAGCATCAATGAAATGTAAGTCACATTTATTTATGTTTTGTCCATGCCTTTCTCTGCCCCTTTATTCCCCAGTCTCTCTCTCTCTCTCTCTGCAACCGGAAGAGAGGGAATCAACAACGACTGTGAGCTAGTGAGAGGCATCTGATAGGGCATAATGCCAGATTTATGAAGCTTAGTGTTGGGACGATTAATCAGACTCAAGATTGAAAATAGGAAAAATTGAAACGTTTTGGGTTATTGGAATCAGTATTGGAATTGTAAAAATTTGTGCTAATTTTCTGATGCCAGAAACGATTCTTTTAATTAAAAAAATTTGTTTTTGTTTGAAACGTAATTTTCCATTGCTTGTACTTAAATGATAAATATTTATTCATTTCAAACTATCAGTGAAATAAAAAATCTATGTATTCCTCGACAAATGTATTTTTTACATTAGCAAAAATATGTGCACGTTTTACAATAATCTAAAATAAAAAAAATCAGAACTCTATAATTAGGTATTTATAGGTTTTAAAAGAATTAGAATCGGAATCATTAAATGTATTGGAATTTGGAACTTAGAACAGAATCGGTAATTGTATCGCAATCAGGAAAAAATATTGGAATCACATTACTAATGAAGACTGTGCAAAGATGGCAGCCGACAGAACGTATGTCCAATGGCTCTGAAGATCAACCAGAAAAGAGGATAATATCCAGTTCTACATTCTCTGTGTCTGTGGAATTAGATTTTTTTTTTATTTTTCATATAGAAGAGTGCATTCTCCATTAGCTATTATAATCAATAGGATACAATTTGAATATAATCGCAAGTAGATCACTCTGAGTAATTCTTAAGCCAACATTCTTATGTAACATGGATCCATCCTGGGCCCAACTCTTTTCCTGATCTACATTAATGATCTTCCAAATCATATCCTTACATCATTTATAGACATTTATGCTGACGACACTACCATTTATGGTACCACATCTAAGACAGTAAACGACCAAGTTCTCTCCAATTCTCTCTCCTCTGATCTTGAGCACGTAGTACAATGGGGTAAGGAGTGGCTGGTTACTTTTAATGCATCTAAAACCAAGCTTCTCTCTTTACATCATCAACATTCTAATTCACATTTGTCATCAATTGAAATGAATGGCTCTCGTCTTCAGGAGGCCTCAAGTTTTGACAAGCTTCTGGGCTTGACCTTTACTCCTGATCTTAAATGGAACACGTATATCAAATCTGTTGCCAAGGCCGCTGGAAAAATGGTGGGATCTTTCTATCGATCCAGTAGATATCTCACTGCTGATGCTATTCTCTACCTATATAAGAGCCAGGTACGTCCAAGGATGGAATACTGTTGCCACATCTGGGCAGGAGCTGCTAGAAAGGACTTGTCCTGCCTTGATAGAGTTCAAAATAGACTTCGTAGCCTCATAGGAGATGTCCTTTTCTCCTCTTTGCAACCTCTCTCTCACAGAAGAGATGTTGCGAGTTTGTCTCTGATGTATCGTTATTTTCATGGAAAGTGTTCAACTGAGCTTCAATCTATGGTCCCCCCTCGCCAAACTTTCACAAGAAACACTCGTCTAGCTGTAAACACTATCAATAATTTCCCCCACTCTTTATCTGTGCCTAAACCTAAACGTAGATTCCATGAACAAAGCTTCTTTCTTAGAACTGCACGCCTGTGGAATTGTCTTCCGTTTTCCTGCTTTCCGGCTGACTACAATATGGTTGTGTTCAAGTCTAAAGTAAATAAGTTCTTGATGAGCCGTTCCATATAAGTTATTAAATTTACCAAATTTTCATTACTAATGATTACTATATTGACCAATTTCTACTGTACACTCTTTAACCCTTATCCTTGAGTGGCCTCTGGGCCTTGATAATGTGGTGATGCCTTTGTAAAAAAAACAAAAAAAAAAAAACATACGATCTCAGCCATTCACAAACTTTGTGTTGTTTCATATATCTCCCCTCTAAGATCTTGTACGTCACGATCAAATGAAATGCATGTTTGCTATTAAATACAAATCGATAAATCATAAAAGCATAATTAAATTATACCTCGCGTCTTATGCTTCTCTTGTGACTAAGGTATTTCGTCCATGGTCGGCTCCATGGAGTGAGGGGGGGGTTCATTCTCTCCTGAATCCAAATTTCACAATAAAAAAAAAGAAAATTTTCAAATTTGATGAAGGACAATCTGTTAAGCTGCTAATGTTGTCTTCTCTCTAGCAGTTAAGATGGAGAACATTCCCGGGTTATGGACATCTAAGGTCTTAGCGCCTTAATCGATTGCTCTCTGTTCAAAGCTTTCCAATGAACTCCTTACTTCTTTCACCTCCTCTCTCTTTTGATCATGTGACGTTTCTAGCAACACCAGATCCGGGTGGCATCTGAATGCATATGTTGACTCTATGACCCTGGTGTCCTGTATACATGTTAATGTTGCTATGCAAATTCAAAATAATCACCTCATAAACACCATGAATTACTCCTGAAGATGATTCGTAGTCAAATCGAAAGCACTTGTGATAACAATGGAACTTTCATTAATATTTTCGATTTTGATATAAAAAAGATTATACAAAAAAGCGAAAAAATAAAAAAGAATCATAAAGCAAAATATCTCCGTTGTATTTAATAATATCTGCACACACACACACACACACACACACACACACACACACACACACACACACACACACACACACACACACACACACACACACACACACATATATTAGAACCCCCCTCTTTGGGTTGAGCACTGTCACAAATGTGCTTTCATCTGATGCTTTGTTTAGCTGTCAAGCAAAGCTCACTGTCCATTTGTCTGCAAACAAACTAGCAGTTTGAGCACTGTGAAGGGATGAGCGAGTGCTTCTTTAAAAGGCACTTGATGAGGGACTTTTGCGGGCACCGATTCATAGCCTTGTGGGTGAAGCTGTCAACTGTCAACTCGATGGTTGTAGGTTCGATCCATGGCTGGGGAAAGGTGCTTGTCTAGCCACACTGATGAGTTGTGATACAATGAAACAGTACTGTATGTGGATGACTATATATATATATATATATATATATATAATTATTTTTTTACTATAATAATTAAATACCTACGGACACTAGTGTTTCATCCTTTCGGGAATCTTCAGTGCAGGGTGTCACGATTAACACCAGTCGAGAGATTCGAACTCGGCAGCACAAGCCATCTCTGGCTCGATTAGCAAAGACCATATTCATTCGGTTACCATTAACCGCGTGAAATAACGTTGAATTTAAATATTTTAATTTTAAATGTTCTTTACGTCAGTCAGACAGTGATCTAATCGTTATACGATGATCTATGCATAAGACCTAAGTTGACCGACTTAATTCAACTGAAAGTGCTCAACGATAAGAAACGAGTTTCTTACATAATCTGTCATAATATGTCATATACATATATATATATATATATATATATATATATATATATATGTATATATATATATACTAGTATTTATAAATAGATAATTTAATCCCAACCGAATAAAAAAGCTTAATATGCAATAGAGAGTAGAGCTTATTGTAAGAGAAAGAAAATTAAAACTGTAAGTTGAACTTTACAACCCAAATTTATTGTCCGACTGAATACTCCAAAAAACAATGAATTTTGATTGTAAATTTCAACTTATAATTTTAATTTTCTTTCTCTAATATATCTATATAATTATAAAACTCAAATGATCTTGTAACGATGTATGTAACCCACTTTCTGGTTTACGACATCCGGTTGCGCATGCGCGCATGACCTGCGTACTGAAATATTAACGTTATTATTTCGAAATTATTATTTAACATGAGAAGAGTGGGGTTTAAAATAACTTAAACGTAATACAGAAATGAACGATGTAAAAAAAAGCAGATATATCAAAATTTGAATTGAACTATAACAAGCATTATGGTATCTGTTCAGTGCACATTTACCTATAAGTATGGCCAACCACTTATAATTCAGTAACTGTAAATTTATTTTTCAAAAATAATCAATTATAATACAGAACGACTCATAGAAATCTATCTATATTCTTTTTTCATTTTAATATACTTTCATAGAAATGCTTGTGTTAAGTAAAAAAAAAAAACTATTTTATTTACGTCACAAGTGTCATGCTCATACATGAATTCCATCGCTAATATAACATACTGACCCAACGGATCACGGGTAGTCTAGTATATATATATATATATATATATATATATATATATATATATATATATATATATATATATATATATAATCTTGATTTTCTGTGTAATATTTTGATATCCTCACTTTAGTGTCAGTCTTGTTTTTATATTTGATGTCAAATTCTGGTGCTGATAATGAGATGTTATTCAAATAAAAAAATTTGTATTGTCTCAGAAACGATCGTACATTAATTGGCCATTGATGTAGAATTCTTGGAGCCTAAGTAAATGATGTTTCTACGACTCATATTATCTTTAGCTTCACACACACACACACACACACACACACACACACACACACACACACACACACACACACACACACACACACACACACACACACACACATATATATATATACAATTAAGTTATCAAAGAGTAAATCTTTAACAAAGCAAAACTTATCAAGATAAAAAAGCTCCACACTATTAAGAGGAGCAAACAATATTTATTTTATTTTATTTTCACTATTACCTACATATATACTACTTTTCCGATTTAACCTTATTTAATATCCACTTTTAATTACTTTTTACCATTTTATCCTATTCCTTTATTCTCATTTCATTTCTAAATGACAGTAAGCCAGTTTTTTTATATTTGCATTTTATATGATTCTGGCTCTTCTCCTTTTCTGATGAGAAGCATTTAGCTCCGAAATATCATGGCCTAAAGAGATTTTTTTCTTAATTTCCCCTTAACTTTTCCTTATATATATATATATATATATATATATATATATATATATATATATATATATATATATATATATATTATGTTGGTGCAAAAATAATGTCGTTTTCTGACGTTCAACTATATATATATGCAAACGACATTATTTTTGAACCAACCTAACAATAAAGTTATATCTATCTTTTATTCCCTATCTTTCATTTAGATAGATAGATAGATAGATAGAAACATGTTACACCAGTTCAATGTAATGTAATATTTCCCTTTTTTTTTTCTTTTTTTTTTTTTTTTTGCTAATATCTTCCATATTTCTTGTTCTAATTTAAAATTGAGCAATTTACTCTTAACAGTATTCGATATATGTAAATAATATGGAATTTCCCTTCCTGATAATTTAAATTTATTTAATGACATATATGAGGTTCCATGTGTCGAAAGGCTGGTATAAAAAGAGTGGAATATCACGTGTTCAGCATCTTATCGCCAAATATCAGAAATGCCATTGATAGATTTACCATATCGTTGACAGTTTGGAGAAACCATAGAAATACGTACTTGTCCTCGTTCCAACTCAGTTGAACGGGAAATAAAATCGTGCATGGAGCTGTAAAACGTAGTCAGACGATTCTTGTGTTATTACTCTGAGCCTTCTGATTGGCTGGCGGGCCAATCACTCTCGTGATGCACTTGTATATTTGCAGCAAAGAAATATAGTACATAAAAATATGCGGCTGCTATAAATGGTTCTCTTTTAAAAAATATAAATATTCTTTTACTGTTTTCTGGAAGATTGCCGACCGTGAGAGATCCACTTGGAGAAAGACAGAGAACACAACGACTGAAGTGCTTTCATTGATTGAGATTGTCGGACTGACTTTCTCATCTTCGTTGTTATCGTCACAACGTTTCAGCCGTTTTGCCCTCCGGCCTTCATCAGGTGTTTTGTATCGAACTGGGGAACCGTTTGTTAGGAGTCTCGAACTCAACCCTTTATTATTATTACGGGGGTAGGCTCTGGGACATAGTTGCTGATTCTCTGTTTTGAATGTTACTTTTCACTGCCTTCGTTCAGGATTGAACTCAGCACTTTTGTAACTGTAAACTTTGATACAACGTCTAGGACCACTCGGCCATATGTCACTAGGACAATTCTTAGTTGCTTTTTGTTAATGTTAAATCTATGTTGTTATTCAAGGTTTTCTCTCTCTATCAGAGGTGTCCAAATTGCATTCAGCTCTATGCTTGGTTTGTTATGTCCGAGCATGTGAGCTGTTTCTTTAAGTTTTCTCACTTTCCAGTGGGTCTCTCTGTTTATTATTTTTACTTCATCCCTTAGTCTGAAGTGTTGGGTATATGCATAAAGGGTGTTTAGAAAAAACGATTGGATTACTTCCGGATTTGCTATTCTTGATATGTGTAAATAATTAATAATGTTCCAATAATCGTAGATTCGGAAACGTTTTGTTACCAATTTATAAACTATTGAAACAAATACTGATCAACATTCTTTACTGTAAACATCTGACACATACAATGTATGTGATAATGCACTATTCTTTCTACATATGAAATTGTTAAACATTATCCATGTGACAAGATCACAAGTAAAATAAGCCTGGGTTTGGTGTTGCTGCATAAAACATTATGACCATGAAAAAATGATACCAAACAAATATAAAAGCCATGGGACTCAGATGAAAGACTTACGTAGCATGGTCCACATTCCATTCTCCGTCATCTGTCGATTGGCACAGATGAATTATTTGAGGCACACAGTGTTTTCTCAGGTTATGGATATGCATGAGTATCTGGAGTGTGCATTGTCACTCACATCGTTGTCGCCACTCTGAAATCGACGAATCCATCTCCTAACTGAACTGGCACGAACTGCATCAGCTTCGTAAACGTTCAACAGGCGCTAGTGAATGTTGATCAGTTGAATTTTTTTTCGCATCTTTGCTTCTGACGCACACCCATCACAGAGATTGCTTTCTTACATCATCAACATCTGCAACAGAGAGATGAAACTTTTGTAACATCACCCTGGGCAAGGTCGGCAAGAAAAATGTGCACTAATCCTAAGTCCCAGTAGCTACACTTTTATCTTTGTTTAGTGGCGGACCCTTCAAGGGTGACCAGACCCTCACTATTCACTGGAAAATACCGCTCAGATGCTCGGAACATAGAAAGCCTGCACAAACCTAAGTCTACTTACTTTACTTCGGCCGGCCATACATCACTTCTACTTCATGCTAAGTTCTCTTCTCACAATGGCCTGGTTTGTGTCTTCACTGTCTGGGCGTCCGGGTAGATCTAAAATCAACTGCACTTTCAATTCAACAAGCAATCAACAAATAAAGAAAAACCAATGGTAATTTTTCTTATAAGAAAAAATAAATTATTCATTGAAAGGTACAAAACTCTGATCGTTTATAATTGTCTGACTCAAGATGCAAATATTCAGGGACTAGCGGCTTCCATTAGTAAAGTTATGGTGAATAACCCTAAGTCCGGGGGGCTCATCTGTGCACAGTATAGATTCAGTAGCTTAGAGCAGAGTGGGACTTAAATCAAGGGTTCTTTTTCTCTGAATCATGTGGCGCCTCCAGCGTCAAGCAGAGTGTGTCTTAAGTCAAAGGTTTCTCTTAGACTGGTATGAAAGCCCCATAGCAGAGTGTGTCCTCGAGGCTATTTTGCCTTTCATTATATTGATAATCTGGTGATCTTAACCCTGCCTCCAATTCCCAGAATTCCATTTCATAATTCTTAGAAAACCGATCTCAGGCAGTTTTTGAAATTCTCAAGTTCTAAAAAAAATTTTTCCTTTTCTTCTTCTTCTTCTTCGTTAAATCTATAATCTCTGACTGCCACTCTGAAAAGAAGGGTTCATTGCCTTCACTCTCCATTGGGTCTCTACTTTTTACGATCACTCACGTAGGAGGGTCCCTCCTTTTTTTTTTTTTTTTGCTTCATTTGCATAACCAAGGGTTTTTTTTCCCAAGGGCAATTTCGTATGAGTAAAAAAATAAATGATTTGGTCATCTTTTATGAGTGATCAAATTCCCCAAACAATAATTAATAGATACTTGACTTTGTATCCATCATCTTATTTTTTCTTATCCAAAGAAACTCATGACATCTGGTTTATATTTCGGTGACCCAATAATAAATTTGGACCACCCAAAATTTAGTCAACTGCTTTTTCTTAACAGGGGTGGCCTAGTCAGATGAACTTGTTAAATCGCCAAAAGGCGTCATTTCTGACATTTTTTGAGATGTCTTTATTTTGGAGCGTCTGGTTTTCAGCTTGTGTTCTTTTTTAATGTCCGTTTATGTCAACAGAAAATATCATGAAAGAAAACAGATTTCTTCTTTATCGATATCCACAAATAAGGGTGTGCTTGTATTAAATTGATACCATAACAACCTTTCCATACAATGCTTTTTCTTTATCATCAGCATCACCACCACCACCACCACCATCGCCACCATCATCATCAGCATCATCACTGCCATCATCATAATCATCATCATCGTTACATCCAACGACAGTCACACTTTCAGGTCATAAATGCATAAGTTCAGTCATCATAACAATGCAATTTGCGATCCCTTTGATCCATTCAGGCGGAATATAAATAAGAAGCATTACTTTTGGAACGCCCCCTTTTGTAATGAAAATGAAAAGATCAAACCCAGAAGTAAAAGTTTTGGAGACATTCAATGATAGTAGTAATTTTTATTTGGAGTTTTTACGACAATATCATAAGGTAGTTGTTATCGCCGGACATCCATAAACATCAATAATGATTTTTTTCTTTAATTCTAACTGAAACGTTGAAAATTATAGAAATGAGAAAAAAAAAGAAGAAAAATGATAATAGAAATGGTGATATGAGATTCAGAGTTGGGATCAAGGGTACACATGGGTTTTCATTCATTATCAGGCAATGCCAAGGTACATGCTAGTTTAATATATAAACCCTGGTGTCTTGGTCTCTCTATCTTTCTGCCTAACTGTTTTTCTGTTCGAGGTTGCAATTTGAAACAAAGCTCTATATTAAGATCAAACACAGCTTTTCGCAAGTACAATTTTACGAGTAATTGACAGCATTATTTTTATTAAGAAGATTTCTAATAATACTATAAAGTCTTTTTATATACGAATGTTTCACTACTTATCAAGGCCAAAAGCCACCCGAGGATTATGCGGGTGAGATATCCATAAACAATAAGAACAAGATTTTATTTAATACTAGTAGGAAGAACCGATGTTGCCCGGGATTGAATGAGGTTCAACAAATTTTCCACACCATACTTTTATTGTCATCGAAATCTGTGAAATTGCCTACTTTTCAATCAAGTCGATTGATTGCCTGCTCTAGTTGGGAACCCCCTGTGGTGCATCGGAAGGAAACTTCGTATGCTCCACGTAGTGACATAGTTCACAATACATTGTTGTTTACATTGCACTGTAGCGAACCTACTGTTGGTTTTATAAATTTTCTTTATATGTAATGGCTTGAATTAAAGTTTAAAATTCAAAAGTCAATTATCATGGTTCAATTGTGTTCTAAAAAGAAACATTCATTTCGAGTGTGCCCCTAAAATATCAAATAACCTACTGTTGATTTTAGATGCCAGGCCGTTCTGCCTATGCAGTAATAAAACTTCTCAAACTTGTGATGTTAGGCTTTATAAGGTGTTAACTTTGTTCAAAATGGGGCTGTTCATTCTGTAATCGAATTTTTCAATTATCGATTAATGATTCTTGATGATTATTAGAGACATTCTGATACAAAAGCTGTCTATGAACATTTCCAGACTCATAAAATATATTTATGAGGAATTTTTTAAAAATCAGCTCAATTGTTTCAGAGTCTATAGGGAACGACACCCCCAAGTGTTTTTATATATAAGTAGTAATTTTAAGGTTGTAAATTTAAAATTATAGAAATAAAAAATAAAAAAAAACGAATAAAAATGGTAATATGGGGTTCAGGGCTGGGAGAATAATTACTCAGTCACTCCTCATTCGTTTCCGGGCAATGCCAGAGGTACCTGCCAGTAACATGTAGGCATAAAGATGTAAACAAAATGTGTGTTAGTAAATGATCGCCTCCCCACTCCCTCCCACCGTCCCCATTCAGTTACTAGATTTGGCAGCAAAGGAGATTTGACAGTGTAGGAAAGAAACAGGTCTTGAAAATACCACCAATCACGCAAACACTCTCACACATATACTGTACAACGAAATGAAACTACAATAACAGAACGACATGTCTGACAAATCTCCAAGCAGCTGTCGCTAAAACTACCAAGGTTGAGTACATTTTAATCAGCAGGGGTGGCTGACCTCCTCTTGTTGCTAATTAGAATCCAGTTAGTCAGCAATGATTGGCAAATGTCTTTTTCTTTGTGCCATATTACCGTGTAAATACAACAATACTCGTTTTCATATATATTTTGTTTGTAGCATGTAATATATATATATTCAGATTGTTTCGTACTTTTTTTATTTTTTTATATAGAAATCACTCCAAATAAGGCGCGAAGCCACTTAATGTGAGGAGCTAACAAGAAAGAGAGCTGATTATGGCAAAGATATGAGATGCCCATTGACTCTAGTCTTGAAAAGACCGAGGTTAGAAAGTAGGAGGAAAACAGTCAGCAGGAAGAGAGTTCCACAAACCTGCATTTCCTGGAAAGAACCTACTGGAATAAGAAGCTGTATATAAAACAGCGAATTGATGAAGACCACTAGATTAACGAGTCAAACGAGCTGGAACAAAAGAAGCAGGGAATAGATCACAGTTGTTGAGAACCCCGGGATACGGTGACCCTGGATATATTTACCCCTGGATACGTTTTTAAAAGGTTACAATGTGGAATAGGATTTTTTCTGGGCCCCTGGTTATGGTATTTGCCCCGCCTTACGGTGTATATTATAATGTTATTTAATTATATACATGTGTATTACATACTGTACTGTATTTTGTTACTAATTTTTAATATGTTATGCATTAAATTTTGCTTAGGCCCCGTCATACGGCGATTTCATCCTACAATCCCAACCCCGGAACGGATTAAACCCTTATCTCAGGGTTCTACTGTATCATAATAATATTTATATAAAAGACCGAGATTAGTAGCATCACGTCTGTGAGGGAGATTGCAGAAAAGAAGATCGAATTGAGCCAATTAAATTGCAGATACGTTTCTGAAATTTATCAAGAGCCCTCAAAGGGGGACAAAGATTCACCAGCCGAAATATGACAACAATACGCCATACATGGTCAGATAGTAAATTTGTAGAGATAGCCTTAGGTGTGAGAAAGTGTTTACAGCGATAAACAAGTATCTTAGTCTTATATAAAAATTTCAGTCGAGGTTTCCGTGTTAGGCTTTAATAGTCAGGTATCTGACAAATCGATACTTATGACTGTCGATTTGATTATTAGTATCATTGCACCGTGATATTTACACAACATAATTTCCTTACAATTTCTTTCAGATAATACTTAAAAATATTTGAACGTCTAATTTGTATATGCATTTTTAAAATAATTCTTGATAGATTAATGTTCGGTGTTATTCATTTCTAATTTTATTGTCCTACTTTGTCTCTATATATGCAATAGTTTCTTCGATATTAAAAAAAAAATAGGGAGGTGACGGTGGTCTAGTGGTTAACGACACGGACTGACGACCAGTTCGTTCCACAAAATTCACTTTCACTTAGGATGTTGGCAACCTCCTCATGGTCTCTCCCACAATCCCCAATGTATTCCAGAAAAAATTCGGACCACAAAATTATCGGGGAAACCAATGCCGACAATAGAATTTTCGTATTCATACGATTCTAGCTGGACCTGTGGAAATTCCACAGTGGCAGTAGAAAAAAATTCTTGAAATATCTGCTGATTAATTTTCAAGGGAGATAATGTACATCACACTATATCACTAGTTAGAAAGAAAGATATCAAAAGGGGATAAACAAGACGAGTTCATAGAGAAAGATGAGAGGGTGACTGTTTACTTTTTCTGTCTGTTTGTCTGTCTCTCTCTCTCTTTCTCTGTCTGTATGTCTATCTGTCTGTCTGTCTCTCTCTCTCTCTCTTTCCTCAAGCGAAACCAGATTTTTTAATGTTTGTTTGATTCATTTTATATTTATGTTTAAACATTCCTTTATGAAAATTACCGAATACACGTTTTTTTGTCTTGTATTTCAAGAAACTTATTCATTATTTAAAATTTTCGTTTCAAGTATTTCAAGTAGCGAATTTTGGGAAGTAACAGCGAGTTTGCAACGCCAGCCAGTAATTTATACACGTAATAAGATTATCTTGATTTTTTTCCTGTGTCATCACCGAGAATCGAAAACAAAACGTTTAGCTTATGATCTACTTTTTCCTTTGACATTAATGCCTGAACTATGAAAACATGTTTGCTGCAAGACTAAAAATTAAAACACGAACCAACAGCTATTACGTTACGCATGCATACTCGTAATGCTGTCGTTCGACTTTCATTTGGAAAATTCCATTTCTTTAATTTTCACACTTTTGCACGGGGTTTCCCCGGTTAAAACCCAAAGTTATGCATGGGTACGAATACAGTATATATTAAGTTTCATGTTTGTAGACCAAAAACTGACAAAGGAGTTTGTTAGGCAAAATTTTCGAAACAAAAATACACACGCACACACACACACACACACACACACACACACACACACACACACACACATACACACATACACACACACACACACACACACACACATATATATATATATATAATGAAAGAGGTTTGTGTTTACGCTAACCTTTTTACACAAATATTACGCAAGTATTAACCATGTAGAATATTTGCATGAATATAATTACACGTAATAGTTAACTAAAGATGATCATCCCATAAGAAAACTAAAACAAAAAACTTATCGGGAATTAAAATGAATGTTTAAAAGAATATGAAAATTAAAACTAGATCTTTAACAGATGAATGCAATTCCACAACTCATATATAACAAAGTTGTAATTTTATATGAATATCAATACACAAAAAACCCATATATATATATATATATATATATATATATATATATATATATATATATATATATATATATATATATATACTAGCAAAAGTACCCGTCGTTCACTAGGTTAAAAAACAGCCTACAGAAAATCGACTTTGATTTATGAAAGTATGATAGGTTATGAAAAGGAATGGTTGTAAAGAGATAGCTTCGAATTTGGGGCTATCAAAACCAAAGCAAAATATGATGAAAGTAAAAATAAAATAGATAACCTCCATAATTTATTATACCATACCTGTTCACACTGAAACACTTATCACAATATTCTGTGGATCTATATTAAAAAACCTTGTTAAACTTTGTGACATATTTACATTCTATGGAGGTCAGGTGCGAATGAATATCCCATAATTTTATTATACCATATTTCTTCAAACTTAAGCATAATTATCAAAGTATACTTACGCAGATTGATATGAAAAGTCTTTATTAAAGTTTGTGCCTATTTCCATTCTATGGAGGCCAGGCGCGAACGCAGACCCCACAATTTTATTACCACATCCCTATTTAAGTTAAAACATACTTATCAAATTATTCTTATGTACATCTATATCAAAAACCCTTGTAAACATTTTTTTTAATTTTTTAATTTTTTATTTCCATACTTTGTGAACCAGGCGTGAACGCAGACCCCACAATTATAATGAATCACCGTTCTGCCAGATCAAACATACCCATTCCTGTGTCTCGATACATCTTCTGTCATTATATGTGATCAGTTTTCTATAATAGTCAACCATATAGGAGCCTATTCGTGACCAGACCGACACACACACACACACACACACACACACACACACACACACACACACACACACACACACACACACACACACACACACATACACACAGATGTTCAGCTTTATATATATATATATTGCAGTATTAATATGTCCTGTTATTGATTCCGACTTTATTGATTAGATGACTATTGATTGGAATCTGTCTGCGCCTAAGATGATCTTCATCACTGAAGAGCAGGTATCTATTTCTACAGCTAACTCTCTCTCTCTCTCTCTCTCTCTCTTCTAAAGGAAATTTAACGTAACTTTGTTATGCAATGTAGAGAATGCTCAAAATCGGCATCCTTGTGCCGGACCACAGCAGGTTCAAATAGAAAAAAAATTAAGATTTTAACTGAATAATGCAAACAAAGCCACAGCGTACACCCAAAAAACCCAAAAAACAATATACTGAAATATCAAGTGATCACAGTAAGATGCACTTTGAAAAAAAAAAAAGAAGAGAAAAAAAAGGAAAGGAAAAGAAATTTAGAATCTTCTTCAGGTGATTAACCACGACAGGATATGAATGCTGAGTCTTGTAACCTATCCCCAGTAATTAGTGCCTTCCATAGTTATCATCTCACCCTGGGTAGGATTGAAAATGCTATCTTCAAACAATTCTCTCCTGGAACCGTAGAGACTCAACACTGTGCCATTGTTGTCTCCCTGTAGTTAGACAACAACTATGGAAGGCAGTAATTACTGGAGATGCACTTAGAAGATTCGGCATTTCTATCCCATTGCGGTTAATTACCTGAAGAAAGCCGTAGGATAAGTTGGCCGAAACGTGGTAAAACAACAACAATTATGAAGATGAGGATAACAGTCCACAAAAAGAATGAACTCACCTTTCGATGAGTTTTTCATCCCAACGCCAAGTTATGGTCTTCATATTACTCAACAAAAGATTTGCTTTTTAATATTGCTGTAATTTTTCCATTTTAAGCCAAGTACGTCCAAGGATGGAATACTGTTGCCATATCTGGGCAGGAGCGGCCAAAAACAGCCTATCATGCCTTGACA
>NC_136503.1:42613600-42731100 GCF_053919585.1 Euprymna scolopes
ACAGACAGACAGACTGACCAAGAGAAATATATAGATTACTGTGATATTCACAACCGTTTAAAAGGAGTTTTTCGTTATACGAGTAAACACACACACACACACACACACACACACACACACACACGTTTGTGTCTATTTAGATAGATATAAGTTAAGTCTTTCTTTTAGTGACATCTTTTTTTTTAACTACTAAACATTTTTTCTTGCTCCTTTAAAACAACTAATACCGAATAGTATCAACCTACTTAAATGTCTACCTACTTACCTGCCCTGTAAAATTAGCACGTTGTCTCTCACCTCTTGTGACAGGCAGGAAATCATGGCCGCCGTGAATGCCAGGTTGTTAGCCGAATTGGCCAGCAGAGCCGTGTTATTAAATGAAATTGCAGCCTTCTAAAAATGTTTAAAGACGCGCCGAAAATACCTGTTAGCCTAGCGTGGACAGTTATGCTTTTCCGCTGTTATGCATTGTTGAAATGTTTTGAATACTTATAACGCTTGTTGATTATTGCTCGTCTTTTTTGTCGTTTTGTAGGTGTGTAACGTTGGATTAACTATTGAGCCAAAGAAGCAAATAATTGAATGCAGCAAACTAATCAAAATGTTATATACAAGGTGCTTTAAATAAGTTTCCAGACTTTTTTTCGTATGAGCACTTTTATTGATAGTACACACATGAAATCCTAGTCCCATTCGAAGTCATATCCTCGGATTGCAATGCACTTGTTTTACCGTTGCAACAACTTCTGAAATCCTCTATGGAAGTCCTCTTGTGTAAGCGTGTCAATGACCCTCATTACAGCCGCTTTCATTTCCTTAATTGTCTCATTAACGACAGCCTTTAAGGTTTTCCTTGAGTTTAAGGGAATAACAAAAAGTCACAGGGAGCAAGGTCTGGACAACAGGGAGGATGAGGAACTGTCTTGATGTCTATCTTGGACAAATAGTCCGTGAAAAAGATGGAGTTGTGGACTAGTGCATTGTCTTGGTGGAAATGCCACTGACCCAATTAGAAGAGTGTTGGCCTCTTCTGACGAAATCTCTTCCCGAACTCCCTTAAAACCTCAATGTACAGCACTGCCGAGGGATGTCAAGTAACCTTAACGATTATTATTATGCTCATTGTTGATGTTAGGAAAATAGAATGTTTATAAAATATGTATCGAGGCAAAAGATAAAATATTTATGTTAAAAATATGCACCGGGGAATGTTAAAACAAACAGGAACATAAACTATGCAGATGATTTAGTTATGACATCAGATGATCTTAAAGCTATGTGTACTAATGACGTAATAAGATATTTAGAAGAGACACATACAGTATTAGTTTAGAGTTTGGAGTCAGACTGGTAAAGTCGGACAAATTAGCACGAAAGATATCGTCTCCGCGTTTTAGAAGCTGGGAAAAACGCAACTTTAGCATAATGTAGAAATTACAACGTCTTCTAGCTCCGATAGGAAATAAAGATCCCTAAAGCTATGTAAAAATATGATTTGGTGTTTTCTTCCAAAGAAACTTTCAATTACAGACCGATCGAGAGGAAGGTAGTATGTGTCCAGCGTATGTTCTGTATTGCCGTGTAGTAAATGAACGGTCTCTACATGTGTAACCATTCTCCTTTAGGCGGTCACTCAATGAAAAAGAACATTGCAATAATATTAACTGAATGTATGCATACATTATATTTACTAGAAGATAACAGAGACATGTAGAGATATGTAAGCACATTTACGTGTATAAATATGTTTGCAATTGAGCAATGAAGAGTAAGTGGAGACGCGTTTTTGGCGCAAAAAGTCACCAACCAGAATTTAAATAGATCAAGAAGTATTTTTTTTTTTACCTTAGCATCAAGTCATATTCTTCCGTGACCCAGCAAGAGATTGTGATGATGTCTATTATATCGAGGAGTAAAATCATCTTGGACAAAGATTCAGATTGTATATAAATGTACACATCTTCTAATTGTCCTTTTATATTTCTTGTTGCACTTTGCGTTTATTTATTTATTTTTCATTTGCCAATAAATTTTATTTGATTTTATATGAATGCAGTTTGGAATGGAAAAATGTGTCCTGCTTACGACAAAGAAGGACAACACTCAAAGCTATGGAAGGCATAGTATTAACTAGTGGTGGCGATGTATCATCTCCACAAATGGTTGTACGTATATTGTTCTTTCTGAAGACAAGCTACACCATGAAAATTCCAAGAACATAACACCACTTTTTTTTTTTTTTTTTTACCCTATCCTCAAGTTATATTCTTTTTGCATCTGGGTCTACTGTTGTATGATGTGTAATTCGTAGATTGCCCATGTCGCCAAATTTTCGTTTTTTTTTTGGGGGGGGGGGAACAATTTTTGTATGTTCAACTTATTTGTGTTATGTATTCATTTTATTAATTTTAGTTTTCCTGATGTTTTCGCATCCATAACTGTATCTGCATTCGTCTCCGCCATTATGAATTGTAAATTTTTGTATTTTTAATTCTTAGAATTACGATGCAGTTCTCTGTTACTGAAATATCTGTACCGTTATTTTGTTTCGGCTTTGGTTTTATCTTTTTATATATATATTTAACGGTAACACATTTACTTCTACACTGTGTCAATTCTGAAATATACTGGTGTCTCATTGACCTATACTTTTGTTCTCCATTTGTCTTTCTGCATTGTATATGTCTTCTTTTTAAATGTGGCGTTCAATTCATACTTTTTATCCACGTGGTTCGAGTTTATAGTACAGCTACTGCACCTCTATTTTGTGTGTGTGTGTGTGTGCGTGCGCACGCGCGTGTTTTTAATTTTCATTCTGCACATTTCAGCGAAATGTCCTTTTTTTCTATGTATCTTATAATTTCTATTGTATGCTGGACAATTATTTCTCTTGTGAAAATTAGAACAATAGATACAAGGTTCCACCCTTTTGATTTTTGGCGGGATTTCTACCTCTTTGTCTGGTCGATGTCGCCATATTGTTTTTTTCTGCTCTTGTATTTCTTTTCTTACAGTATCATAGGGATATTTTCTGTTTCCCACGTAAACATTATTTTTTAGTGCTTATTCGACGCTAAGGCCTCCTTGTATTGCTTTTTCTAGAATTACGGTGTTTCTCGAAGAATTCTCTCTTTGAGCAAGTTATCTTTAGTACCACACATCAGAATGTCTGTTATCAGTGTATCTGTGGGTTGTGCAAATGTGCAAATTCGCATTTATTTGATTTCTGACGCAATTCAATCAAGTATTCATCAAATCTCTAATTTTCTTTTTGTCTGCAAGCGAGGAATTAGTGGGTTAAGAAAGTCAAGTTTTTTCTTGGTTGACAATATGTGTGGCATTTTTTTATCACTGTTTTCAGTTCATATTTCTTCTCTCCATCTTCCAAATTGAATGTAGAATAACTATTTCTACCTTTTTCGCTGACACAGGTCAACAAGATTGAAGTTTTAACTTTTTCCGGTTTTCTGTCGGACTTTGTTGTTAGAAGAAACATCTCGAACTAATTCCTCCATGTTTTCCATTCATGTGTTAAATTGTTTGTCTTGAAGTTCAATTTCCTCGATCTCTTTTTTTCAATGAGTTATCATAGTTTCTTCCGATACTATTTTGTATTCTTTATATTTACTTGTGAATGTTATACATGTTGATAATTGCACGGGCGGAAATAACTGGATAACTTTATTGACTGAATGCTATTAGTTGGAATAGTATGTATCTCACAGGAGATGTAGTGAGCAAGGGAGATAACTCCTGTTTGACTATAACAATGCTAAAAACATTCTATCGCTATTTCACCGCTTCTACGATTGAGCGAGAACGATTTGTGAACTATTTGTGTTACCCCTTTTTAAAAAATTATTATTGGTTCGCAAAAGTGGACAAATGCTTTTCGTTAAAACATTTTCATCGATTACGTTATCAGTCTGAAAAAATATCAACTAAAAATGAAATCACACACACACACACACACACACACACACACACACACACACACACACACACACACACACAACATATTCAAAGTGGAGGATCACTTTGTTATAAAAATTTACCGATCAATGATCACAGAATTCATGCGCGGTTAACGCTAAGTTGATTAATTTCTCACTTTTGGGACGGGAAAATTGGGAAGGAGACATTTTTTTTTAATCGTGAAAATTATTCTTTTCTGTTTTAAATAGACACATGGGAATATATTTTTGTAAAATTTTATGATTTTTAAGACTTTTCTTTTTTTTTTTTGGCGAATATTATAAAAACTGACCACTTCACACAGAAAAAATATCATAATGGAAAATATCCGCGTAAGTATAGGTGGTGATAATGAACTTCACTAAACAATCTACACAATACGAACCAAACTGTTTTTTAGACTAACCTTACTCTAAGTTTTATTTCAAGTTTGCATGATGGTACCTATTTACTATGCCTCCCCACGGGACAGAGTTAGACACCAGGGTCGTTTTTTAACGTGGAGAAAAGGTACAAAAATAAAAAATTGTCTCAGTTGTGAAGGACTGATCCTCCACCGAAAGAGAACAAGAAATTGAAGTGCAGCATCTGAAGAACAGATACTACACTTTGATCTTGGCTGTATACTAAAATATTAAATATGGTTCCCACACTTCATTTTATAACGGTAAATAAATTACAATTTTTGTTTGAAAATTTCTTTATTGTGGATATTTTTAACAGTTCAAACATTCTTTTATATTCAACCGGTCAACCGGGACAACGTCGTGACACAGATCCTATATATATATATATATATATATATATATATATATATATATATATATATATATATATATATATATATATATATATATACACTAGCAGGATTCGCAAGGGCAATGTAAGCTATATAGTTTCTGACCACAAAAAATTCAAGTCAAATGAAAATAATTTTTATAACTGAACAACCCCAAAACCCTTTTTAGCATAGATATGTCAAACTCACATTCCCCTACTAATTGAAACTATGTTTAAGATTTAGGGCGGCTGTCACACACACATACGAATACTATTCTTTCTAGTCTTCCATTACCTCTACCTCGATCTTTATCCCTCCACAGTTTCCTGTTCATTCCTATATCTCAACACAGATTAAAATCCTCGCCATACTGGAACTTATTTACATGCAACCAAACCTTATTTTTCACAACATTTGATGGAACCTCCTGATATTAACTCCCTGTGACAAGGAAGACCTGATATTTTCATTGCCAACTTTATTTTCGTATAAGCTGTATCGCCTGAAGAGGTCTCTAGTTACTGGTAACTAGCTGACCGAAACATGCTCATGACTGTGTAGCAACATATTACTGCTTATGTAAAAACAAATAATATATATCAATCCTTATTTAAAAAGCTCAATGTAATTACAGAGCAATATAGAGAATGACAAAAGGTTATATTCCAAAATTCATAATGTTAACCATCTTATAATTTATTCCTTTAATTCAGTTGACTTATACAATTCTTGACAGTATCTGTTTCGTAGCGCAAAATTAATCACATAATTATTATATCAATCAGTGAATCTATTTTGCAACTCATCAGAAGAAATAGCAAAAATCGATCCGTCAAAAGGAATTGAAGTGTGATTTAACATGATTAAAATCCGAAAATTGGAAGAGAGACTACATTGGACTAATTGGAAGAGAGATTGATTGTTGCGATTTCTTCTGATGAGTTAAGGGCATAATCGATTGACTGATTGATATAATAGTTATGTGATTGATTTTGCGCTACGAAACAGATACGGTCAAGAATTGTATAAGTTAACTGAATTAAAGGAATAAATTATAAGATGGTCAACATCATGAATTTTGGAATATAACTTTTTGTCATTTATTCTCTCTCTCTCTCTCTCTCTCTCTCTCTCTCTATATATATATATATATATATATATATATATATATATATATGTATATATATATACGAATGAGCTTAAGTAAATACTTAGTTAAAATGCTAATAAAACTAATTTACATTTTTTGCCACTCCTCCTCAACTTCCCAATTGTTATCATCCAATGATAAACGTGCGTTTCTGTCTGATTGACACTTAGTTGTGTTTCCCTTTCTTTTCTTTTTTTAATCCGTCCGACATCTGATTATCTCAGCCCTCTTGGCTGAGAGACTGTGTCACTGGGGCAAAAGGTTAAACAATGTCTCAAATTGCTGACTTGTGACCACTGATTCATTTTCCCATTGCTGACTACTCCAGAAGAGACACATCACTTATCTTAGATCTACTAAATAAAACAGAACAATTTCGTTTGTATTTATCAGTCTACTTTCATGGTCGTATCAACTGCTGGGCAATCTTTCATGATTCTTTTTTTTTTATATATATATGTATTTCTTATGCATTTATTTATTATGGCCATGTTATGAATCATTTTGCATTTAGTCAGACATTTTTTCTCTCTTTCGTTTTTTTTTCATTACTTGATTATAATTTTCTGCTTTTTTTTTACTACATTGCTGGGTTTCTTTTTTTTATTTGGCTAGTGGGGGGGGGCTTTGTCCGGGCGTAAAATACGCTTAAATATGATATTTTAATTTATAATTTCAGATTTCGTATATATTATTATAGTGTCATGATTTCAAAAGTAAAAAGAGTAAAAATTATTTAGATGCCATCAGCCAGAATCGAAGTAACATTCAAAGCCGGTAACGTTACCATTGTACCAACGTGACACTCATATAAACCGATTAAAAATTAAAAATAAACTAAGATAAACTAAGATTAATTTACAAAATGTTTAACGATTTTTTCCATTTTTACCCATTCTTGACCCCTTAAAAACTATTTTAACCGGCTTAAGACTCATAAAAGAACGGTCTGTAAAAAAATCCAATCATTTTGAGGCCTCTAGCGTCGCTCTACGACTTTTAGTTTCGGAGGAGATAGAGTTTGAAAATATGGTGACAGACAGACATACAGATAGACAGACAGACAGACATATAACCATTTATAAATTAGATTTTACTTTATTTTGTTTTTTTTCTTGTTTTTTTTTTACTTGATTATTATTTTCTGTTTTTTCTTTACTACATTGCTTGGTTTTCTTTTTTTCTTACATTTTAACTTTATTTTGTTTCTTTTCTTCTTCAATTTTTATTTTTTTGATATTCCCTTTTCTTTCATTTTTCATTTTACCTTTCTGCTTTCCTGCGAGGTTCTTTCTTTCTTTTTACCTTGTGAGATTTTCCATTCCTTTTTCTTTCCTGTAAGTTTCTTCTTTTTTTCCTTTTTCCGTTGTGATTTTTCTTTCTTTTTTCTTTCCTCTCACATTTTTCTTTCTTTCATTTTTTCCTGGGAGACTCTTCTTTCTTTTTTCTTTCCTATATTTTCTTTATTTCCTTTTGCGTTTGACATTCTTCTCTCCTGTAAGAATCTCCTTTTTTTTCTTGTGAGATTTTTCTTTTTCTTTTACTACAAGGTCTTTTTTTCTTCTTTCCTTTGAAATTCTTCTGTTTTCTTTCTTTGTTTGTCTGTTTCTTTCTTATGTTCTCGCTTATTTTCTTTATTCCTTTCCCTCTTGCTTTCTTCTATCTTTCTTTCTAATTTTCTTCCTCCCTTTTCATTCACTTTTACTTTCTTTCTTTCTTTTTTGTTTCCTTGCTTTCTTTGTTCTTGTTTTCTTTCTTAACTTCAATTCTTTCTTATTTCTTTCCTTCCATTGCTCTATTTTGTCTAATTTTATTGACAGTTTCTTTTGTCTTCTTTTTTATTAATCATAGTCTATTTTTGTTTATCCACCATTTTTTCTAATTAATTTTTCTTTCTTTCTTAATTATCTCAAATCCCAAAAAAAAAAAAAAAAATTGTTTTTACTTTTATTCATTAATTAGCAAACTTATTAATTTGGATAATTTTGGAATATTGTTTTTTTTTTTTTTATTCATGTCTAAATGTCAAATTCAGTCAGACATTTTCATAGATCATAAAGATTTCCTGGTTTTGAATTATCAACTGTCTTCCATATATACACTATAATCTCACTGACATACCGTTTCTCATTAGATTACCGAAGTTAAGCAACGTTTAACCTAGTCAGTACTAAATGAGTAACCATTTGCAAATACCAGGCGCTGTATGTAGGACGTCAACATCTCCCGGCGAGAACTACAAAAACCTAACATTGTCATGTCCCCTCACCAGGATATACATGCGACTGGCGACTGCTTGTGAATTAACCCTTATCCTTGAGTAGCCCTCAGGCCTTGATAAAATGTGACTCCTTTGTAAAAAAAAATTAATATTCCTTTGACACTTCTTCCTTCAGAGGAAGGTTGTTCAACCCACTTAGGGTGAATGACACTGGCATACCCTTCTTCGATCTTCCCCCAAATTTATTAGAACAAAATATTTAATACACGTCAAAGACTCATCTGCACCAGAAGCTCACGTGATATTTTTGGTATATAAATTTATTCATGCAATTTACTGTTCAGTATTAAAATGAAATATGTCATCTTAAATGCAATTTAAATCCAAGTTTTGCAATCTCACATTGTAAAATATTAGATGGAAGGAAAGGAAAGTCTTCAGTTAGAAAAATATGTTTTTCCCCTTTGCTGAATTCAATTTTACAGTCAGAATTGAAAAATATTTGCATTTTACCAGTTGTTCATTGTAGAGCTACATAAACGTATAATAAACTGTGTAAAAGTATTGTATTATATTACCAACTAGCAGGACCCATTAACTGGCGTTGCCCGGTTGACACAGCCCCTTTGCCCTCATAAAAAAATTAAAGTACAGTTGTTGTTGTTGGTTTGCCAACCTTCAACCTCCTCATGTTAAGAACTGCTTTCGAAATAGAACTTCCACATGTTTAGAATGGCTTTCGGAATAGACAACTCCAACTACCTCATGTTAAGAACAGCTTTCAGAATAGACACTCCCAACCATCGAGAAGTACTTGTCTCTGCCAAATTTCAATGAGATTTTCATAATCAGCATAGTTGAAAACCTAGAAAAGTCGTCATGTTAAAGAAAATTGTGGAGGTGGAGCTAATGTAAAAATTTACCCACAAAAAAAAAAAAAAAAAGACAAAAAATAAACAAAGTTATTGTCTTCTGTATCGAGCGACACTAATCGGTTAATATGTTTAATATTGTTTGTTTTAGGCCAGAATTATAGATGGGTAATCTGGGTGGGGAGTTGGGTAGCATTAAATTTACTTTTCTGTCAGGGAAACAGTGAACAGAAAGGGAATTCTGCAGGTAATCCATCCAAGGAAAAAAGCCATCAGTGTAGAAAATATTCCAACGTCTACGGACTTCTACAGTGAAGGCTGGTAATTAGTTGTGTGTGCCGTGGGTATTTTAGTTTAAAGGATACAGGTGTAATAAATTCATCAGTGCACTTTCCATGGAAGTACTTGTAAAACGAGCACAGAGATACAGTTCTGCAGTGATGCGATAGGAATTGGAGCAGGCAGATAGTGCGAGGACCTATTAAGTTAGAACTTCTTTCTTTGCACTCTGTCAAAGAGGGAGAAGCTATTGGCTGTTATTTTAAACTTTAGCTTGACATTGCGCCCAACTTATGGAGATACTTGAATACATGTAAAAAAATAAGATAAATTTATTTAATCTATGCGTTTAGCAATAAAAATGTTATTTGATAAACAAGACCTTCCTATTTTTTTTTCATTTTACTTCCGTTAGTTTTTAGAGATCAAGGGAACCCTTCCTGAGGCTAAAACTTCATTTCTTCATGACATACATAGATATCCAAATATTTATTTTAGTCAACCTCTCTTTACTTGAGTAAGTGAACTACTAAGGAACTATAACAAATGTGCTGATACGTGTTAGCAGCAGCAGTCACATGACACATGCAAATGACCAAGCCAGTGTGCGATATGACGTCACAGCAAAGGAAGAGAAAGGAAAGATAAAGGGGAGGAAAAATGCACCACGTGGCTAAGGACCGGGAAAAATTCATGCCAGCAAAAGATGAATGTGTAGCCTGTGGTAGCAAGAGACTTTTTAACCCATGTCGAGACGGCAGTGTTTTGTTAACTACATGGTGAAATAAAAGACTTTTAAAACAATATGCAATGTGTTGTTGGAAAGCTACTGATAATAAATATCTTTTGTTAAAATTGAAAAAGAAAAAAAGTTGAGTCGAATTTCTTTTTGTTTTCTTTTTTGTTCCTTTGCAACTGTCTCTACATGCAACATAGGAGTCCGATCAGGCTGGGGGGGGGGTGCTACCAGATCAGGCTGTCTGAAGATATTGGCTTCTGGAGACGAAATGCACTTAACATTGATATTTTTTGTTTTTCTACTTCTTTTTGCAAACCTTATTATGGTATGCAAAAAAAAAAAAACAATCCACCTTTTCCCCTTTTTCTTTCTTCTCATTTCCCCTTTCTATTTCTACTAGCCTGGGTACCCAGCACTGCCTGGGTACCCAGCACTGCCTGGGTGTTTGGAGGCGTGTGGTGAGCAAAAAAAAAAAAAATGGTAGTCTGCAGGCAGACGTGAACTCCTACATCGAATGAGGAAAAGAATGTGAAAAAAATCGTGATGTCTTTGCCGTTTACCCATCACCAAACCGAAAGTGACGAATGTTTAAATTAAGGCTAGTCAATCGAAAAATGTCAGCGAAAAAAGCGACCCCATTCTGTAGAAAGGTGCCCAGTTAAGGGTGAAGGAATTTATGTTTTTAGCCAATTTTTTGATATTTGTCGATACTGATACCATGGAAATCCGTCGCCTTTGTCAAAAGTTTTAGGCATACATACATACATACATACATACATTTAAACTGACAGGTGAGGTTTATATTATAAATGTCCCCCACTTTCTAACTTTAAATATACTAAACATTAATAAAGTTAAACCCTTTTCTTTCTTGCATTGCAAAACTAATTCATGTTCTGCAGGGTAGGGAATAAAAACTATAAAACAATCAAACCAAACCGAACACTACAAACTAGCGATTGAAGATACAAGGAGTTTGAAGAATAAAAACCTTCTACAAAATAACTGGATGCAACATGAACACTATTTCCAAAATAACTGGATTCGGCATTAAATAACCTGAAATGTGTTGATATGCCATGAAACACCCAAATCAAACTCTACAAAAATAAATATTTGATTATATAAAGAACCTGAAGCATAAAACTTTTCTCAAAATAACTGGATTCGGCATTGGATAATCCGAAAAGGGTTGATATGCCATAAAACAAACCAACCAAACCAAGTGTTAAAATATAACAAAGATTTTTTTTTTTACATGGAGGTCACCACTTATCAAGGCCCAGAAGCCAGTCAGGGATAAGGGTTATTGCTTGTACAGTAATCAATGGGATAGTATCGTAGTAATTGTTAGCAAGGGAGGTTTGATAAAGTGTCTTACTTAAGGGGGGGGCGGTTCATCAGGAATTTGTTTATGTTGGACTTGAAGACATCCAAGTTGTAGTCAGGTGGGAAACAAGCAAATGGAAGAGAATTCCACAGGTGTGTACTTCTCCTCCTTGCAACCTCTATCTCACAGAAGAGATGTTGCGAGTTTGTCTCTGATGTATCGTTATTTTCATGGAAAGTGTTCAACTGAGCTTCAATCTATGGTCCCCCCTCGCCAAACTTTCACAAGAAAAACTCGTCTAGCTGTAAACACTATCAATAATTTCCCCCACTCTTTATCTGTGCCTAAACCTAAACGTAGATTCCATGAACAAAGCTTCTTTCTTAGAACTGCACGCCTGTGGAATTGTCTTCCGTTTTCCTGCTTTCCGGCTGACTACAATATGGTTGTGTTCAAGTCTAAAGTAAATAAGTTCTTGATGAGCCGTTCCATATAAGTTATTAAATTTACCAAATTTTCATTACTAATGATTACTATATTGACCAATTTCTACTGTACACTCTTTAACCCTTATCCTTGAGTGGCCTCTGGGCCTTGATAATGTGGTGACGCCTTTGTAAAAAAAAAAAAAAAAAAAAAAAAAAAGAAGTTTTGTTCGTGGAATCTACGTTTTGATTTAGGCACAGATAAAGAGTGGGGAAAATTAATGACAGTGGTTTCAGCTAGATGGGTGTTTATCATGAGAGATTGGTGAGGGTGGACCAGAGATTGGAGCTCAGACGAGCACTTGCCATGGAAGTAACGATAAAACAAAGACAGGCTCGCAACGTCTCTTCTGTGGGAGAGAAGTTGCAGGGAAGAGAAAAGGGTATTCCCCACTAAGCCACAAAGTCTATTTTGTACTCTGTCAAGGCAGGATAGGCAGTTTTTAGTAGCTCTTGCCCAGATTTATGACTATGTTACAGACCAATTATCTTAAAGTTTATTTTTTTTGTGATCTTTGTTTGGTGTTGCTGGATTCCATGATCAGAATACTACTGGTCTGGTGGAATATCCAGCTTTGTGTTGTTACTAAAAGAAAATGAAACATTTCTCTTATGAGCCAATGTATAGTCATTTTGGAGAGATCTTAATTGGGCATCAGATTCAACGTTACTTTAAATATTCGGCCAGGGTGAAGCAATCTCATGTCAGGTTATCCTGACAGATCTCTGAACAGAAAGACCGAAGACACCTGAGTATAGCATATAGTAGGCATTCAAACACTCTATTTTTAATTTTACTCAAACATTGAGTTGGTGAAGAAGTGAAAAGCATGTATTCTCCCTCTACGACTGACCAATTTGTTATAATATACCTTTCTTGTTGCCTCTTTGATTCATCAGATTTCAGGACAAGAGTTCCTCTAGTCTGGTGTAGCATCCAGCTAAGTTCCGTTAGGTAAGGTAATATCACTAGGAGGAGAGATGCATCATTCCTCGTATGAGTCAGTCTATAGCTGTATCAAAGAGATCTTATTTGAGTTTCGAATACTATGTTACTTTAGATATTTGGTCAGGGTGTCAGTGTTTCATTTTACTTTATTCAAAGTTTTGAAATATGAAGGGGCCTTTCCTGGGGCTAATACTTGATAACTATATGAGATGTGTAGCAACCGAAACTTGCTACAATTGCAGGCAGGAGCTAATTCTCGCATTTCATTCTTGAAATCCATTTTCTCCCTGGCTTTTCCAATCACAAGCCAGCTCTCAATCATGTGACCGAGTACATAAAAGGCGAAAACTGAAACTCTTACTCCTCTTATTCCTTGGCTTCAGCTGGCAGCAGACAACAAGCTAACATGGCGACCTTTTAGCTCCCATTTGTTTCCACGTGCAGGACCCAAATGAACATTCTTCATTATAATGCTATAGAACTGCTCTCGTTGACACACACACACACACACACTACAACACATAAATACACTGAAAACTTTCTTTCCTTTAACCAGCCTCCTTCGTACCGACAACTGCTGGCTGCAGGCACCTGTAGGCTGAGCTGTTCTCTCCTCAACAAGCCGGCAATATATTAAATCTTTTACCCAAGAACACTTCCACCTACTAACCCGTTCCTCTCTTGTACACGCTTCTAATGAAGATGACAAATAGTTGCTTTTGAATGAAACTTTTATTCTATAGATGTACAAATATTCAAATATTCCACTGCAGTTCTCTTTTATCTCTCAAACGTTGAGTTAGTAAAGAAGTTTGGAATATTAATTGTCCTCTCACCTATTGACCAGTTAACTAAGTTATGGCATATATTCCTTTTTGGTCCTTTTGTCTTACAGGATTCCAAGACAAGAATTCATCTACTCTGGTGGAGTATCCACTAGTGTTGTTACTATTGGCAACATCACTTAGAGAAGGTGCAATAATCTTCGTATAAGGCAGTGTAGGGTAGGCATACCGAGGGGATTTTATTTGGGCTTCGAATACGTCATATTATTTTGAATATTTAGTCAGGGTTTACTTGTAGGGGAAAGCATCCCCATTCCAGGTTGTTCTGACAAATCATTATACAGAGAGACCTTAGACACTTGAGGACAGTATCTAGTAGTCATTGAAGTTCTTTCCAGTGGGCATTCAAGTTTTTTCTATCTTTAAAGGACATGCAATAGATATTAGTTTTGATATTCTTTATTGTGATATACATCTAACATGTAAGTTTATATTGTCCAATTTTTGATGTCACACGCATATAACAATGCATGTTACTCAATTCAAATGTTAAATTCAATAAATTTGACAACAAAAAAAAAAACATGCTCCAATTGCCATATAAGGAAAGATGGTAGAAATTTACACAGAAGAAGATACAGTACTCCAGCATCTGTTCAAATTCACAATGAATTGCTGCATTGCTGGTGCATTTACTATATCCTCTGGAAGTCTATAGTTGGAAATGACTTATATACCATACATTATGACCATGTAATCCCTACAGCCACCTACCTTGAAAATTTTGCTGTCAAACCTTATATAGTTATATGGAAGAAGTCAGAGAGAGAGTGGCAACCTTGGTTGAAGTGAGTGTCCCTAATGATGGAGGTCTGAACAGAGCTGAAAGAGAGAAACAGACCAAATATCAAGGTCTCATGTATGATATGAAAAGAAACTGGAATCTTAGGGAGATATCAATCATACCAGTTATTATAGATGCTACAGGACTTATGAAGAAAAACCTGAAGTCCTACCTAACTACTATTCCTGGTGAATCAAGTGAATCAAGTGTAAGAGAAATCTAGACAATTGCACTTAAGGGAACAGCGAGGATACTAAAAAGAGCTCTCGGTTGGTTACATTAAAAAGCAGGCGAATGTTGGCAGCTTGTTTTGCTGCGCCATACCCAGCATTACAATCTTCAAAGAAAGAAAATGCAAAAAAACAAAACAAAAAAAAAATAAAGTACAGAGATCCTGATTGAAAAAGCATTCTTCATCCAGTTCAATCGCAATTAGTGGCCAAACAGTTTCTAGTAGAGGAGATCATAATGTCGGCCAAAATGAGATCACTGCATAATCGTCATCGCTCAAAAAGGAAAAAGTTAAGCTTCTTGCATCAGCTTTCATAGATCAGATTCCATATATATATATATATATATATATATATATATATATATATATATATATATATATATATAACTACTTCATTTACTCACACAAATTTAATATATGAAAGTATAGATTTATGCGTAAACTTTAAGTATTTACTTCAAAAGTGCTCAATACGTAGGTAGAGCTAGTTAGTAATTTATAAAATATATATGGCGATTAAGCTACACTGAATATTCTGCATTTCATCCACTGTAGGATTCGTCAAGCTTATGCGCATAAGCCTGACGAATCCTACAGTGGATGAAACGCAGAATATTCAGTGTAGCTTAATCGCCATATATATTTTATAAATTACTATATATATATATATATATATATATATATATATATATATATATATGGAATAGAGGCCTGGACACTATACCTTAGCAGCATAATCTGACGAGGAAGACATAAAGTGGGAGAAACATTTCAGAAGTGAATGTCCAGAAGAAACGTTCAATTAGAAATAGGATGTTCGTTGCTTTATTTGCAGCTTGAATGCAATGTTTAGATAGTTTGAAGGATGAATCGACTATCAAGCCAAGATCTTTCCTTCGCTTCTGTGAGCAGAGCCATATTACCACCAAAAGTAACAGTCGAGTCAGAAGGAGAACCTATTTCAATATGACAGAACTAGGGTAACAGGCGAACACAAAGTCAATCACCAAAGATCTTTGGCCAATTCTAGTTCTTGTAGAAAGATATGCAATGCCAATATTATATTAAGAAATTCATCAAAATCCTTTTTATGAATGCTAAGAAAACATGAGAAAATTCTATCAAAGTCGATATGTGGGAGCAGAGAAACGTAAGTAAGGGGCACAAGTCATATCCAATCAATCAATCAATCGATGTCTTCGTTCAGTCTTGAAAGACAATGGATACACCCTGTAAGAGTAGCTGCTCTTAAAATTGTGTGGCAAGGGTTGCACAGTTCTCAACCTCACCTCTCCTTAATCGGCACTGCTTGAGTCCAGTGGCAAAGAGAATTCCCAGGAGCTAAGCAGAGAGAACATACAGCATCTGGAGTTCAAATAGTCACCCAGTTTAGTATTTACTAGGTTCAACGTTGCTCAGTGTATCCGATAGTCCCTGTTTTATTGCCGTTCATTGATATTTCCAAATGTGCACATCTGAATTTGATTCACTGCTGTGTAACATGCCCCAGCACTATGCATGCATCATGACGCATGCTTGTACTTGTATATCAGGCGGCACCGATCTTGCGAAATAATCTAATCAAACAAGGAACAAGTGATTTTGACCAAAGTTAACGTCTTACACTCAAACATCACAAGTGCATTTGATACTTGAGATTTTTATTTTAAACATTCAACTTAAACTTCAAACCATTACATATAAAAAATAATGTTATAAACTCAACAGTAGGTTCTCTACAGTGCAATGTAGACTACAATGTATTGTGGACTAAGTCACTGCAGGGAGGCATGTGAAGCATGCAGTAAGAAATCAATCGATTTGATCGATAAATGGGCAATTTCACCAATTTCGATGACAATAAAAATATGGGAATTTGAAACATTTGTTGATTATTATTCGATTCTCGGCAACGTCGGGTATCCTGCTAGTATATATATATATATATATATATATATATATATATATATATATATATATATATATATATATATGATGTACATACAATTTACCATTTTCTGTGCTTTTCTATGCCACTGATGCTTTTACAGTTTTGCAATAAACAACACTGTAGACCATAAATATCTTTGCAGAAGAATTTCGTCACCAATCTAAAAATTTAGTTTAACAAAGTAAAAAAAAAAAAAATAGCATTGCAATTCATATGCAGCGCGAGCACACGTTTTTGACCTATTTTTTTGTGAGATCTGTTTAGTAATGCATCCGGTTAGGATTAAGGTCTAAGTTACTGCATTGAGACTGATGAAACTCTTTATTTCTAGGTGTACAAACTACAGAATAAACTCCACCGTGAAATGCATCACGAAATAGTAGACAGTTATTCACGGGAGTTTATGTGAAGACATAAAAGGAAACTATCTTTTTATGTAAATACTCAGTGACATGAATTTTATTTATTTATTTATTTATTTTGATTAAGTAATAAACCTTTTGTTTTTACTACAGCCTGAATTTTATCTTTTTAAGGGTGGGGGTGGGAGTGTACTTTTTTTTACGGGGGGGGGGGTCAGCTACAAAAGATCAAATTTCATATTCAGTTCAGCTTATGCAAATGTTAACTAAACTTCATTTTCGACATTTTTCTTTCAATTTTTAAATTAACTTTTATTTTTCTTTACAACAAACAGTTTTGCAATGTGATAACACGAAAACCTTGTAGACACCTCACGCTACAAAAAAAAAAAAAGAAAAAACTGAATTAAGATTTTTTCTTCTTTTTTTTTAAAGAAAAAAAGACTAAAAGCACCAAAGAGGAAATAAAATCAAAAACAGTTAGGTATGTTAAGCATGTGACTCACTGTCATTTTATTGAACGCATAAAAAAAAACAAAAAAATCACCGAATAAAAAAAAGAAAAGAAAAAAATCTGGCTGAAGCAGAAAAAGAAATCTGGCTGTCATTCAAAACCTGTGATAAAGATTTTCAAAGGCAACAGATTATATTATGCAAATTCAGTTTTGCATATGATGTGACATCATATGATGCACACAGACAAAATGCTTGCACCCACACAAATGCAAATGTCATCTATGACTCAAAGTGTCGTTGACCTTTGTACCCCTCCTTGAGTGCTGACTCAAAATCGTGTTTGTGGTCAGAGCTAATACAAAGTTAGACTTATTTCCGAATTCAAGGCTGAGGAATGGGAGACAAGCCTGCTTGGAAATATTAATGCTATATGGAAAAAATCTTTCAACAGTGTTTTGGAAGTTTACTTTCCAAGAACTGCTCCGCCGTGGAAAACAATACAACAGGGCTGCTTCCAAGCTGACTATAACACTTCTTGTTGAACCGTCTTCTTAAATAATGAAATAAAACTGTCCATTCAGTTTTAAACCTCGTTAATAATCCTCAAGGCATTGTTTTCACTGACCACTTGACAAACTGATCCACCCTCATCCTTGAGTGGCGCTTAGGCATTGCTAAGCGGTAAATTATTAGTATATATAAAAATACAGTTTCCTTAATTTTAGTTTTTTTTCCCCTCTTTACTAAAAAATATCTTAACTTATTTAACTTATGCGCCAAAGCAAAATTCCAACATTTCTCACAGTATTTGGTCAGTCTTTAAACTGCCATGAACAGCATGCCAGTCTGGACCCTTATCTTGTCGTCTTTTTGATCTTTCTTGAATAAAATCTTATTTTAATGTGATTCATTTACATAAATGGAGTTTGGCAATCAGGAAACATGCCCAAACTGTGTTATTCTCTGTATTTTTTTTTTTTCAAATAACATCATTGATGGATCTGTTAATACAAATTCCTTTTTCGATATTTTGTGTTTCTCATCTATCTTGTAAAGTTACTCCAACAGTAGTTCTTAAATAGTTCGTTTCAAAGACATTGAGCTTCCTCTTATATTCTGCCAGTTCGTGTTAGACATGCATATACAACCATAAGAATTATCGATGCGTTATAAAGTCTTAACTTCAAAGACTTGCGTGTTCTATATTTTTCCTTCTAGTCGTTCAAATACAGAAGTTGCTATTCCCATTCTTCAGTTACTGTCAGATGAGGATTGTAAAAATTGTGTGAAAAATCAAGCATTAGCAATTGAAGATATAGTTTTAAAAATAAAACTTAAGCAACTGAAAATATAATTTTAAAAATAAAGCTTAAGCAATTGAAGATATAATTTAAAAAATAAAACTTAAGCAACAAAAAATATAATTTTAAAAATAAAACTTAAGCAACAAAAAATATAATTTTAAAAATAAAACTCCAGCAACAAAAAATATAATTTAAAAAATAAAACTTAAGCAACAAAAAATATAATTTTAAAAATAAAACTTAAGCAACAAAAAATATAATTTTAAAAATAAAACTTAAGCAACAAAAAATATAATTTTAAAAATAAAGTTTAAGCAACAAAAAATATAATTTTAAAAATAAAACTCAAGCAACTAAAAATATAATTTTTAAAATAAAACTTAAGCAACTAAAAATATAATTTTAAAAATAAAGCCTAAGCAACAAAAAATATAATTTTAAAAATCAAGCATAAGCAACTGAAGATATAGTTTAAAAAATAAGGCTTAAGCAACTAAAAATATAATTTTGAGAATAAAACTTAAGCAACTAAAATATAATTTTAAAAATCAAGCTTAAGCAATTGAAAATGTAGTTTTAAAAAATAAGTTTAAGAAACTGACGATATAGTTTAAAAAATAAAACTTAAGCGACTGAATTTAAGGCTTAAGACTGGTTTTAAGGATTAAGCAACTCAAGATATAGTTTCAGAAATATAACTTAAGCAACTAAAGATATAGTTTAAAAACACTTAAGCAACTGAGGTATAGTTTTAAAAATAAAGCTTAAGCAACTGAAAACATAATTTAAAAAAGACTTAAGCAACTGAAGATATAGTTTGAAAAATAAAACTTAAGCAACTGAAGATATAGTTTTAAAAATAAGGCTTAAGCAATTGAAGATATAGTTTTAAAAATAAAGCTTAAGCAACTGTAGATATAGTTTAAAAAAATAAAACTTAGGCAACTGAAGATATAGGTTTAAGGCTTAAGTAACTGAATATATAGTTGTCAAAATAAAGCTCATGCAACTAGAGACATAGTTTTTAAAATAAAGCTTAACCAACTAAAGATATAGTTGTAAAAATTAAGCTGAAAGTGAGCTGAAGTTCTTTTCTTTTCTTTATCTATTTTGCGACTGAGGCCACAACGTGTTGGTTACCTGGACAATGTTACAGGAGCCTTGCGTTTGAAAAGTTTTCTAAAGTGAGAAAATGTGTAATGAAAGGCAATAAACATGGTACCTAAAGTAAGACACCTGTCATACAAGCAGAGACGGGAAAGAACGAAATTAATTACTTTTGAAAAAAAAAAAGGAAGGTTAAGGCGTGACCTCATCCAAACATTCAAGTTTCTGCTTAGTTATTAAAAGTAGATTCAAAGAAATTCTTTATTTGCCATTGTTATAATCAAACAAGGGGCCATAGATTAAAATTCTTTAGTTAGTGTGCTAGAATGAAAGTAGAAAAATATTATTTTAGCATACATACCAAAGGGCAATGGCACATGCTACCTGGAGAAGCGATAAATACAGAATCAGTCAACTGCTTCAAGAACCATTTACTAGTATTCCTGCCCTTCAATACACCCCGATCCTTAGTAAGTAAAAGTGGGATCAAATTAAATCAAAGTTAATTTGCAACATGACGTCGTAACATGGGAAAATTTCAATCCTTTAAAAACTCTCTAGTGAAAATTCAACTTGATAACAGTAAAAGTGAAAATTCAACTTGATAACAGTAAAAGTGAAAATTTAACTTGATAACAGTAAAAGTGAAAATTCAACTTGATAACAGTAAAAGTGAAAATTTAACTTGATAACAGTAAAAGTGAAAATTCAACTTGATAACAGTAAAAATTTTCACCATAATAGAATATTCTTAATTGCTTTTGAATATTTTGTGATCCAATCTGTTGCACTTGTTAAAAGGGCCCAGGATTGGTTCCTTTTATTTTGAACTCATCCAGAGACAGGTATTTCAGCTAGTACTATGTATAATTTTAATAGATGTATTGTGTTTACTGTCCTTTGTAACAACATAGTTACATAAACAACATAGCAATAGCAACATGCCATAAAAACAATTATTTAACAAGATAAACAACATAATAAAATCAACAGCTTAATCTATAACATAGTTATATGTAACAACATAAACTACATAAGTATGTAACAACCTAATGACATAATACAGACACAACAGTAACTATCTAACAACACTAGCTGTCCCGACTCAGTGCTAGGTAGTCATGCTAGTTTTAAATAAATAAAAGCAATAATATGAAACAAGAATATATATATATATATATATATATATATATATATATATATATATATATATATATATTATATATATATATATATATATATATATATACATATATATATATATATATATATATATATATATATATATATATATATATATATATATATATATATATAGATATATATATACCTTTAGTTAGAAAAGGTGCAACAAAAATGGTGCCTGAACTAAGACACGTGTTATACTGTAACTTAGTCGCGTCAGCATTTTTGGGCGTGGCGTTGGACTCAAATGCATGCATAGGGATTAAGATCGGAAGAAAAAGGGAGGAGAAAACAGAGAGAAAAAAAAACGCATAGGAAGTCACACTCAGCAAACACACGTGGCTCTTCCTCTTACACCTTTTATTGAAAGTCAGCTATGTCTGGTGCCGTATATCAATAAGCAGATGTGTCTGGCATCATGTAATGACAGCCAGCAATGCTTGTTGTCGGGTATTGACAGCTAGCTGTGTCTGATGCCGTGTGATAACCGCCAGACATGTCTAATGCTGTGTCTTGACCGCCAGCTGTGTCTGATATTGTGTGATAACCGCCAGTCATGTCTAATGCTGTGTCTTGACCGCCAGCTGTGTCTGATATTGTGTGATAACCGCCAGTGGTGTCTTGTGCCGTGTATTGACCACCAGCTGTGTTTGATGCTTTGTTATAACTGTTAGTTGTATCTGGTGCCGTGTATTGACCGCCAGCTGTGTCTGTTGCCATGTGATGACGGTTTGTGTTCTCATTTCCTTTGCGACTTTCTCTGCACATAGCATTTGGATTCATTAGAGAGAATGACAAGCTTTCTCTGCATTCTATTGAGAAACCCTTGAGATTAGGCATTAAATAATCCAAAAGGTCATTAAAGCTGATAAACTAAACTATGTATGTGTCTCATATATATGTACACGTATGTGTGTATCTTTCTATTTATTGCCTCTCCATGATGATTTTATGTGACGCAAGGACGGTTTAATTTTGGGAATTCAGCTCCCCAAAAAAGGATACTATGGCAAAGTAAAAGACTAAATCTGATATCTTTGTGCAAGTTAGATTCCATGCAACTACAAAAATATGCATACAAGGTACCAAACAAAGATGGCGATTATATCTTAGCAAGACAAGATAACTAGAACAATGGGAAAATATTCTTATCAAGGGCAGATAACTTCAACAACAAAAATATTATTTGACCCCCAACATCTGTCACATCAGATAATAGTCTTTTATTTATCATTGTTAGAATCAAACAAGGAGTCATAAATTGAAACTGTTCACCCCATATACTAGATTACCGTTTCAACGTGGCATTCACCCTAGGTGGGTTGAACCGGCTTATCTTGAAGGAGGAAGTTTCATGGGAATATTTAATTCATAAGCATACCCCAGTCGTTTGTATATCCCTGTCAGGAGAAATTATGACGTTTGTTTTTTTTACAGTTCTTGCAGGGAGGTTTTAGCATCCTCCTACCTGGTATTTTCAAATGTTCACCCATCTGGTGCTGACCAGGCTCAATGTTTCTTAACTTCAGGGATCTAACAAGAACCGGTGTGTCAATGTGAATATGCCATATATAACATGTTAGACTAGAAGTACAAAATCAGTTTTTTTAGTGTATATTCCATATGGCATTGACAAATTTTAGTGTATATTCCATTGACAAATTTTAGTGTATATTCCATTGACAAATTTTAGTGTATATTCCATTGACAAATTTTAGTGTATATTCCATTGACAAATTTTAGTGTATATTCCATTGACAAATTTTAGTGTATATTCCATTGACAAATGCTAGCTGAATTGATTCTGAACACAGAATCAATTAACAGCTTCAAAAGAGAGAAAAAAAAACGTGGACAAATGTTGTCACGCAAGACACTAATAATTTTTTGTGCCCTTCAATTCAATTCACACCGCTCCTCAGTAAGTAAGATAGAATAAAATTCATCAGACAGACCACAAGTTGCTATGATAATAAGACACAAGATGGCAGACCTGTGGCATAACAGATAAAGCACGTGGTGAATTCATTTGGGGGTTGAAGGTTCAATCTTCAATGTGAGCGACACTCAAAATATAATTCTTAATTACTTAGGATTTCTACCTAGTCATGGCTGACGAAACGAGAGCATGGATTAAATAAAGGGCTTTTTCGAAATTCAGTGCAGATTACCAAATTCGACAGAAAGATTCCCAAGTTCAACAAGACGCACCTGAAGAAATTCGGAGATGATATCGACACTGGAACGTGATAATAACCTTCAAGATGAGAACAATAGTCCAAATAACCCAAACAATAAAAAGGAATCTACTGTTATGTGAAAGGAATATTTTGTGCGTGAGTTCGTTTTCTATGAACTCAGAAACTGCAGGACCGATTTTTTTGAAATTTCACAGGAATGTACTTGATGTGTCTGGAAGTGTTCTTACATTGGTTTTGTATCGAAATGCATCAGATAAGTATCAATAAGCGATAATCAAAAAGTATGATTAACGAAGGAAGTCTAATTTAAATCAAAGTTAACACTTTTATACAACCTAGCATCATAAGTGTATTTAAGAAGTTTTATCACTGCACAAGCAGAAAGGTCCAGCCTATAAAATCAACTGTAGATTCTTTCATAAGTCAGGGACGTGTTTGAAGTGAATGTTTATTTTTAGGACACAATTGAACCATGGTACTTGACTTTTGCATCTTAAACTTTATATGAAGCCATTATTTACAGATAATTTTATGAAATTAACAGTAGATTCTCTACAGTGCAATGTAGACTACAATGTATTGTGGACAAAGTCACTGCATAAAGGCATGTGAAGTTTCCTCCTGCGATATGTTCCCGACTAGAGTAAGCAATCAATTGATTTGATTTAAAAAAAAAATGGGCGATTCCATCGATTCCAATGACAATAAAAGTATGAGATGGCAGAACACTTGTTGATCCTCATTTAATCCCGAACAACGTCGTGTCTCCTTGCTAGTATTTTTATAGAAATATATTTTACTGTTTTTATAGAAATATATTTTACTATTTTTATAAAAATATATTTTACTATTTTTATAGAAATATATTTTACTAAGATGAGGCAAAAATAAATGAGGTTTAAAGCTGTTAGAGATTATGACATCGTTTCGGTTACAGACGGACAGCGAATCTCCTTTCAAATATGTTTCTACTCACGTAAGCACTTTTATTCCGAAAAAGGAAGAATCCAAAAATAAGTTGCAAACGGTGTCCCCTTGCTTTCTGTTTGATAACAAATGTGGTGTAAAAATAGAGAAAGACTTCCTTCCTTCGATTTCCTGTTTTGTAAGTAGAATCGTTGCCTTTGAGTAATGGATTTCTTTCCTTTTTATTTTTTATTTTTTACCAAAAATATTTTTGCCTTCTTCAATTGTCAAGAAAATGAGTTCTCGGGCAGCAAAACTTTCTTTAACTCTGCGTTAGTCACCTGGATGTTTATACACTCCAATACAAACACGTTCATCGTGTTATTATTTTGTAAAATATACTTATCCTGCTGGTTCAGGATATATATATATATATATATATATATATATATATATATATATATATATATATATATATATATATATATATATATATATATATATATATATATATATATATATATATATATCTATATATAGGATATATCTATGTATATATATCTATATATCTATCTATATATATGTCTATATATATATATAGGATATATCTATCTATCTATCTATCTATCTATCTATCTATCTATATATCTATATATATATATATATATATATATATATAGGATATGTCTCTCTCTCTCTCTCTCTCTCTCTCTATATATATATATATATATATATATATGATATATCTCTCTCTATATATATAGGATATATCTATATATATAGATATATCTAGGATATATATATATATATATATATATATATATATATATATATATATATATATATATATAGGATATGTCTCTCTCTCTCTATATATATATATATATAGGATATATATATATCTATATCTATATATATATATATATATATATATATATATACATAGATATATCCTATATATATATATATATATATATATATATATATATATATATATATATATATATATATATATACTAGCTGTACCCGGCCACGCGTTGCTGTGGCTCAGTTTGTTAAAATGGAACACATGTGAAAGTAGAGAAAAGTTTGATTCTTTTTTTCAAGAGAATGTACAAATTACTTTTTTTTTTAACAGATGTTAAGAAAATAAACAGAAAAATACTTCCATCATTAATTATGCAAAAAAATAGATAAAATGTTGATTTAGTGTTTCAATATGCTTATAAATTACGATAAAACTTGCTGAGTATGCAATGTTTTACGGTTGTTGTAAAAATGGAATGGAAACTTAAATTTCGCTTCATTTTAATCTTTCTTGATATTTTAATTGTGCCCCCCCAAACGAATATAATCAAAACAGTAACATTCAACAATTGTACTTTATGTATATAAAACACAAAATGGGTGTTTGTATTACTGTACACATAGATTCGAAAAAGTTGTCAAAAAACAAATATATAACAAATAAATGTTATCAAAGGCAAGATAGGTTACTTTTCTGCCAAACTGGATATATTTTTTGTGTTTTTATTCAATGTAACATATTTATTCAGCTCGAAAAACATACAGTGTTTACCGATGTATTCGAAAATTCAAGATAGCGTCTCACACCCTCTTTAACACCGTAAGTATGGAAAAAGGTGTTATAAATAAAAAAACTATACAAAATACTATTAAAAACTCGCCGAATATATGTCAACCTATGTCACGGTAACATATATTGAGCGAGTTTTTAACAGTATTTTATCCGGTTTTTTATTTATAACATCTTTTCCCACACTTACCGTGTTAAAGAGAGAATCAGACGCCATCTTGAATGTTCCAATACATCGGTAAACACTGTATGGTTTTCGAGCTGAATAAACATGTTACATTGAATAAAAACATGAAAAATTTATCCAGTTTGGTAGAAAAGTAACTTATCTTGCCTTTGATAACATTTATTTGTTATATATTTCTTTTTGGACAACTTTTTCGAATCTATGTGTACAGTAATACAAACCCCACAAAATATTTATTAAAAAAAAAATTTAAAAAAAAAAGTTAATAACGAAAGGGAAATAATTCCATTTTTAAACGAAAAAGTCAGTTTACCTAACTTACTGTATTAATGCTATTTTTTTTAAGCAAGAAAAAAAAAAAGGTAAATATCCAGATACGCTACTACAGAACACCGACCACTCTAATTTGTTTTTTTTATAGGTAATTGAGGTCGCTGACAACGAATCTGATAGTCAAACTTGGGGCAAATTTACCGTTTGCATGGTATTTACCCCTGAACCCACGAACTTCTTTCCACCATTTTGCAGCATCCGTTTATGCTACGCGCATGCACGCTGTAGCATAAACGACGGCTTCACCAAGTAAAATATGTTGGGGGAGGGGATTTTTTTTTCCAGGACATAGAATTTTCTAATTTTCAAAAATAAATTATAGCGCTTTTTGGGTGGAAAATTTAAAATTAGCTGAAAAAGAAATAAAATAAGAAAAGGAAAGCACACCAAGTTGGAGTGGGGGGGGTAATTTATCTGTTTTTTTTTTACCTGGAACATCGAATTTTCAAATTTTCCGTAAGTAACGCACCGACATTTACCAATTAGAACACCATTTAACATTTTCCGAAGATTTTACTTTGTACATTGGGGGCGCGAGCGGGGGGGGGAGCGGATGTGATGTTGGCGCGCGCCCCAACATAACCTTCCCCCCCCCCAAACAAATTAGAGTGGTCGGTGTTCTGTAGTAGCGTATCTGGATATTTACCAAAAAAAAAAAAAAATATCTAGGTTTGGCTATAAATTCCTAAAATCATTTCACCCTAAATAATTTAGGTGACTGAAATAGGAATCTAATTGAATCTTTAATTTCCTGAATAGTATCCGATAATTCATTTTTCTTCGAGTTATATCGAATTCATTAATACGGACTTTAGGGGCTTTTTTTCGTAATGTTACTGTAAAAAATTTTTTTTATTGTTACAAATTACGATGCTTTTAAAAAAGCAAAAATAAATTCTTGCGTTTTTTATTTACTACTGAAAACCATAACTTTAGTAAAGGTATTTTTTGTTTAAACAAAATAAAACATTTTCACTAAAAGTTAAGTAAAAATAATTAGTTCATTATATTCTGCGATCATTATTTGAAAAATACTGCAATTTTCATTAAAATTCGTTAATTTCCGGATTTTTGGTGAATTTTTAAGTAAAGGGAGGAATCAAAATGTGTATACACTTTGAGCGTCGGCATTCATTTTTCGACCACGTGTGGTTAATTAAAATTAAAGTTCAATCACATGGTTACATTATTAATAAACCCATTGAAAATTTACCGATATTGTAAACACATTCTGTTTACATTAAGCCTGTGGTGTTTTTTTAGTGATGCAATGTTGTGAACTGAGATTTTAAAAAAACCCGCGAGATCAGGAGAAAGAAATGTCCAGAAAATCGCTAGCCAGTTTGGCAGAAAAGTAACTTATCTTGCCTTTGATAACATTTATTTGTTATATATTTGTTTTTTGACAACTTTTTCGAATCTATGTGTACAGTAATACAAACCCGTGTACAGTAATACAAACCCCTTCGGGGAGATTGGAATGCCCCCCCCCCCCACCTAAAATGTACTTGGAAAAATCGATTTTATAGTGAGATTTAAGAATGGTTAGTCGAAAAAAAGGTGAAAAACAAAACAAATAATCAATAAATAATTGTTACCAAAGGCAATAAATGCTACTTTTTTTTTTACTTACATGAATGAGTTTATTTTATGTTTTAAAGTATTTTCAAGCAATCTAATGCGGATGTCTGGGTGCCAAATACCTCCAGATTTTCTAGAATTTCCCGCTAGATTGTAAACGAAATCTCCAGATCTAGCAGGAAAACCGCTAAATTGTAACACTGGTCACGTGACAGGAAGCGGTAATAAATAATTGTCCCTAAATAAAAAAAATGGCCTCTTGGTAAAAAGAAATCCACCTATTTATCATAGAAAAATTAAGTATAATGTTATAATTAAAAAGGAATATATAAAAACACACATGGATATAGTAAACATATTATACCAAAACGTGGAAGCCATCCGTCCAGTGGTGTTTTAGACAATTAACTCCGAACATATCCTATATATATATATATATATAGGATATGTCTATATATATATATATATATATATATATATATATATATATATATATATATATATAGGATACATCAGCAGTCCCTGTTGAACAGTTGGAATCACTTGTGTCTTGTTGATATTAATATGAAAGAATACAATCAAATAAATTATAAAGCTAAAGAAAAATTAAGATATTACATTAGTTAAGCTCATAGTAACAAAACTGAAATAGTAATAAATTGTAAATAAAATAATAATCCCATCAAAACTTATGATAAAGAAAATTACCAAAACATTAATTTCATCTTAAATATTACAGAATAGCTTAATGATGCATAATATGTGCTTACATCTACAAATTTTTATTCCCACTGGGAAAAATATATAAATCATAAAATCATACCGACGTAACTCAGCTGGGGTTACTGGACACCTCAGAAAGACAAAGCGACGTTTCAAGGAAAACTGAGGTACAACTGCACCATACTATGTGTGCTATACTTTCACTGAGTCAGGAGAGTACTGGGGGAGAGGAAAAGAAATAAATTGCCAACTAGGAATTATGAGCACTTAAGCAAAATTGGGGTAACAAAAAAAAATTCTTTAAACTTATTACGTTGCATAAGACCCACAAGGAACACTTCAGCCCTTTTTTTTTTTTTAAAATTAACTTCTATATATATATATATATATATATATATATATATATATATATATATATATTAATTGGAATTCATTATTGAGATGAGTATTATTTATTAATTGCAAACTATTATCCCCATCTTTCTTAGCTATTGTTTCTGACGTTTCGGCCAACTATTCCTCTGGCCTTCGTGGTAACCGCGGCAGGATAGGAACTCCGAATCTCCTAACTGCATTCTCAGCAATTACTGCCTTACATAGTTGTTGTTGTCTCACCACGTTTTGGCCAAGTAAACCTCTGGCCGGCTTTGGGTAGGATTGAAACCGCTATCTTCAAACAATTCTCACCTGGAACCATAAAGATTCAACATCTCTATCCACTGCGCCACGGGCCCCGAAGGGTGATCAAGGCTGGATTTTTTGGTCTTATAAATTCACGTTTTATTTATTATCTGATCTTCCATGGTCGGGTCCGTACCGAATGGTATATATATTATTCCTTAATTGGAATTCATTTTTGAGATGAGTATTGTTTATATTTATTTATTGCAAACTATTATCCTCAACAACTAAGAAAGATGAGGATAATAGTCCGCAATAAATAAATTAATAACTGCCATGTGTTCTCACAAGTACTGATTTTCTCACGGAAGAAATAGAAACACTGGAATTTCCACAGGTCGCACATTGTTTGTATTATTGAAACTATTGTTCTCATTTTTAATATTATTCTCACAACTTTTCGGCTGATGTACCTCTGACCTTTTTCAAGTGCATCTTGTCAGACTCGGGAATCTTTATGTTAAACACAGAAATCTGTACAGAATTTTGAGCAGAACCCTTTATTTGATCTGCTGGAGTAGTTTGTTCTCGTTTCATCAGCCATCACTGCATAAAGAAAACAATTTTTTTAAATAGAAATTGCTCCAGACAATGAAGTCACTTGATGTAAGGTGCTAAAAATAGTCCTTTAAGGTCAAAACCTTGACAACAATAAGTGTTAAATGGAAAAGATTCTGACCCAGAAAACAGCAATTATTTCCTCTTTGTCAGAAACATCGCTCATTGAATGTGCAGATTAAAAAACAAAATAAAGTGAGTTACGCGGCTTCTGCTGAAAGTAAAACTAAGATCAATTTTCTACTCTCCATAATTACAAAATATTTAAGATTTCTACCTGATCATGGCTGACAGAATGAGAGCAAACTACCTCCATGGATTAAATAAAAGGTTCTGTTGATAAGTTCATACAGATTCCCGAGTTTGGCATAAAGATTACCGAGTTAACCAGATGCACCTGTGTAGAGTCGGAGGTTGCATATAAAAATAACAAGATGAGAATAGAATAATCCAAATAATAATACAAAAATATACTTCTTTTCGAATCTGTTTTTGGTTCGCAAGCAGAAAGGATATATATATATATATATATATATATATATATATATATATATATATATATATTTTGTTTGTTTGTTTGTTTGTTTGTGTGTGTGTGTGTGTGTGTGTGTGTGTGTGTGTGTGTTGATGTCCGTTTTGAGTTTTTTTTTTTTTCAAAATTCTTGGATCAAATTTTCAACAACTTTTGCATGAAACTAATAATACTGAACGCAAAAAAAAAAAAAATAAATAAATAAAAAAATAAATAAATAAAAAAAATGATTAAACCAAATATTTTTTGGGGGAAAATTGGTTTGTCCACCGGTAACTTTTCATGTGCTTTCGTAAGTTCTGATTTAGCTCAAGATTTATGTAGGCAAACATTTGGTATATTAATGCACAGAATTGTATCAAAAAAAAAAAAAAAAAAAAAAAAAAGAGAAAGAAGTAAAACAAAAATACAAAGCATTCAGTTTATTCATGTTAAGAATAATAAGCCAAAACAAGAATACCAAAACAATTAAAAACCTCCTTTCAGCTTATGAGAAACGATGGATATTCCCTGTAATGATACCAGCGTAATCACGTTGACATATCGCTTTCTGCCAGATGAACAAAGTAAAGCAATGATGAATCTGGCCGGTACCAGATGGATGACAATTTGGGAATACTAGCCACTGTATGTGCTCTCTGCTTATCTCAGTATTGTTTTCAGTTGTTCCAACTTATATATATTTGCAATTGGAATTAAACCAGTGCTGATTCAGGAGAGATATCGTCGTAGATTGTGCAACTGTTGCCACAAAATTTCACATGTAGGCACCCTTCAGTGAGTATCCATAGTTTGTCAGGATTGAACGGAGTCTTTTTCTTTTTTCAGGTTTCTGCACAAGGAATCTATAGTCAAGCAAGAGTTGCACAACCCTCAACTGCACTGCTGTTGAACAGGCATTGCTTGAGTCTGAGCCCAGTTGTCTGGAAAAGTCCAGAACAACTGAAAAAATGGTAGGATAAGCAAAGAAAGAGTGGTGTTAATTTTTGAGTTTTCCTTCTCCTAGACTAGTTGCACAATTAAGCCATAGCTAGATGGGAAATATATAGATTCAGACCTTTTACAAAGGTAATAGTGAAAGTGATGAAGTAAGCCAGACAGAACTTGAACCTGACATGCTGAGGCAACAGTCGACATCTATAACCACTACACCATACAACCTCCACAAGAATGATAGAAGCACTAAGTAGTACAGTAATAGAAACGGACATGCAATGGGTTCAATTTATTCACTTTCATTGACGCTATATAAAGACCACCATTTTGGGAGTTGGGAGGACAACATGATGTGGCACTGTGACGTGTGAAGAGTTTTCCTGAAAAAAAACTTTATTTATATTATTTTTTTGTTTTTGTTTTCAATGTCATTTAGATGCATGAAAGTTTTTTTGTAAAACTAACTTTAAGGAAATCACAGAGCTACCAGATTAATGGAATAACTAACTAACAAAATTAAGGTGTAATTACATTGACACGCCAGTTCTTATTAGTTCACCAAAGTTAACAGACATGGAGCCTGGCCAGTATGGCCCTGTAGCATTCAGTAAGGCCACTGATTGAACCAATGAGCTCTCCATAAAAAAGTTCTCAGACGAAGGAGTTGCTTCCAAACATACCTACAACTTTATAATTAGTCTCTTTGAAAAAAAAAAAAAAAGAATTGTATCTAGCTTAAAAAAATACTGATACTTCAGTCAGCTGCTGTTAATTCATTCTAGTGTTTGTTTGAATATATACTGAATTATCTCCCTTAGTGTTATAAACAAAATGAATAGCTATTTATATATGGAGTTGTTGACACAGAAACACAATGCATAGAAATACAATCTTATTCTGCTAATTGATACTAACGCTGGCTGGAATATATACTGGATTATCTCCCTTGTATTACAAAAAAAATGCTATTTATATAGAGAGGTATTCAAACAGAGACTCAATGCATATTATTATCAGAGATAATAGATTTTAGTTCTTGTTTGTTCTTTTTTTTTTCTTCTGTTCATTAACCAAGTTTCAGTCTATCTTTCTTTCCTGCCTACTATAAGTGCTTCCACTTTGGGGCCCTTTTTATACCCAAACCTTTAATTACCATTTTTTTGTCATACCCCTTTCCCTCATCATAACCCACCATGAAAAACTCACTTTCTTATCATACCTTCCTCTATCTGTTTCATTTCTCACCTTCCCAATTTCTTTTCCTTTTTTTTTTCATTCCATCTTCCTTTTCATTGTCCTCTTATTCAAAACAAGCTCTTTTATTTTTCCAAAATAATTCTCCCCTCTCTCCCCAACCAACCAACAACCAACCAACCAACAAACAAACAACAACCTCCACTTCAAGTTTTGACACAGGTCAAGGTCAAAATGACCTCCTGTCGCTTTTACTCCCCCTTCTCTCTCTCACTCTCACCTGAAAGGGGGCAGTAATGCACCAACCAAATATAGCCTTGCAAACAGCTGCAGTTTGTAAATGAGTGTCTATAAGATGCCGTGGCCTGTCCGAGAGCAGAGGAGTGTTTTCGGCAGGCAAGGGGTTGGGAAAGAATCGGACACGATGGCGGTGGTTGTTGTCATCATTGTCACCGTGGTGGAGGTGATCTTGTAAGGCAAAACTGTTGGTGGAGATGGACAGACAGGTTTACGTACAGAGAGTGAGTGAGTGAGAGAGAACAAATGGGAGAAGAAAGAGAGAAGATATATATATATATATATATATATATATATATATATATATATATATATATATATATATAGAAAAAGAGAGAGAGACATATAGAAAGACAGGAGGAGAGAGAAAGAGAAAGTGAGAGAGAAAGAAAGACATTGAAACATGGATGGAAAACGATAAAGAGAGAACATAGATAGATAGATAGATAGATAGATAGAGAATGAGAGAAAGATAGAGTGAAAGGGAGAGAGAGATAGAAAAAGAGAAAAGCCAGAATAAGAGAAAGAGAGTGAACGAATGAGATTAAAAAAGTGAGATAGAAGATAGATCGATAGGTAGACAGGAAGAGACAGACAAGAGGAGAGAACGGAAGAGAAAAAGAGATAGAATGAGATAGATCGATCGATAGATAGATAGATAGATAGATGATCTATCAATCTATCTATCTATCTATCTATCTATCTCATAGAGAGTGAGAGAAATATAGAGTGAAAGAGAGAAAGAAAGAGAACGATAGAGGAAGAGAGAGAGTGAGAAAGAGAGAGAGAGAGAGAGAGAGAGAGAGAGAGAGAGAGAGAGAGAGAGAGAGAGAGAGAGAGAGAGAACAAAGAGCAGATAGTTGATAGTGTCTATAAGACAGATAAACATGTTATTAGTTTTAAACTATTCGTTGCTCTACATGCTCCACACATGAACAATAGCAACGAAAACAATTTTGCATTTGAATTAAATTTGTTAGGAATGATCCTCTACCTATGCTGACTGTCCTAAACGTACATACGTACATACAAAGTTGTCGCCCTAAACAAAACAACACTACAGCTTTATTTTAAATCTTTCATTGAAAAAAATCAATTTAGGTAACTTGATTATGTAGTAGAGCTTACATCTATTCAATGCACAATGTAGCCGCCTTCAGCCTCAATCATTGCCTAGATACGGGTCCGGACTGGGAGCATGCCTTTCCGACAAGCACCGGCGGGAGCTCAGTGAATACTTTATGGATGGCAGTGATCAGGTTGGCTTTGATGTTGTGGGAGGTCATGTTGGTGATGTTCTTGGTGTATGACCAAACGGAGTAGTCCAGCAGGTTCAAGTCAAGGGAGGAGTGGGGGCCAGTGACAGAAGGATACAAAGTCGTAGCACTCCTTCTGAAGCCAAACATGATTCTCTCTGAACTTGTGGGCCACACCCGGGGAATGCCAGACACCACCTGATTGCACCAAGGGATCATTACACTCTTCAGAATATCCAGATACACTTTGGTGTTGACTTTAAAGTCAACTTCGAAAATGTGAGGTGGCATGATGTGGCCCTCACTTGAAACCACACTAAAAACCATAACCATGACTGGAAACTTTGTTTTCATCACTTGAACACATTTTTGTTATTCATGGCAATCTAGTGATGTATTATCGTGCTGGAAATGGTCCTGTTGCCATAACTTGGATTGATAGAGAGTATGAGTTATATAGTGGCACATCTCTAATCTTGCTCGTTGAACATTGTGTCACTTTTAATCATGATAGAAAGCTCCTATCGTTCTTGGAATTTGTACACAACTAGCCAACTAACAGATGGTATTCAAAAAAAAAAAATAAATAAAAACGGTTTTCATCAGAAGGAAATGGAATAATATTGTCTTTTCTAGAGTGAAAATTTAATCATTTTAGTCTCTCTCTCTCTCTCTCTATATATATATATATATATATATATTCACCTTTGATTTAGCAAAATGTCAATCACAGTTTATTTTCGGGGAACATTCCCAAAGTAATACCTACTATTTTTTACTCTGCTCGAATGATTAAGTGGGGATTACAAATTGGATTCTTATGATGACTGAGCTTATGCACTTATGACCTGAAAGTTTCCTCTCACTGTTGCAGATATTGAAGGTATGAGACTCTAAGAAAGCAACCCCTGTCATGGACGTGCGTCAGAAGCAGAGATGTGTCATTGAATTCCAGGCAAAAGTACACTGAGAATGGTACTATGTACAAAAATAAATTCTGGAGCATAAAAGATCGCTCACTTTAATGGCACCACTCCTGTCTTCGTAGTTCTTTAACTTTTTGAGTTAAAAAAGGATAGAAGGATTTACTTTTGGAATGACCTTCATATAACAAAGCGCACCCCAGATGCCTATACACAGTCATCATTCATTACTCGCAAAAGTGCATTGAGAATGGTGGTAGCTATGTTGAAAAATAAATTCTGGAACATAAATGGTTGCTCGTTTTAATGATACCACTTCTGTCTTTGTAGCTTCTTAACTTTTTGAGTTCAAAGACAACTCTAGTATAAAACAAAAATTTTCTTTCTACTTAGTATTTTTAGGTTACTAGCAGTTCAGCCAGACTTTGCTCGGACCCCATGTACTATTCATAACTGTATGTGCATATGTATATATATATATTAAAAAGTTTGACTCGTGTAAAGGTAACCTACATCTAAAATTTAAAGTGTTTACACTCAAAATTGACGGAGGAGTTTGGTAGAGTCTGAAAAGGTTAGCTCTTTCAAATTTGACCTCTTGGCAGCCAAATTTTCACCCCAAAACTGATTGAAAAGCTTGCTGCATGTTTGAATATCCTTTATGTAAAATTTCAAATGTTTAGACACAAAATTGGCTGAATAGTTTGCTAGAGACCATAAAGGTTAAATTTGCTAGAGACCATGAACGTTAAATTTTTTTGTACCGCAAAGGAGGAAAAGAACGGGAAAAAGACCTGACGTCTTTGCTGTTACGACCACCACCAAACTGGAAGTGACGTAGGTTTAAATTAAAGCTAGACAATCGAAAGGAGAGGATGACTTTCGAAAATATTGGTGAAAAAAGCGACCCATCCCTGTAGAAAAGTGCCCAGTTGATGGTGAAGGAATTAATGTTTTTAGCCAATTTTTTGGTATTTGTCGTCTGAAGATTCGAGCTTCAAACGATACAGATCGTGTGAAAATCTGTCGCCTCTGTCGAAAATTTTAGGCAGATACATACATACATACATTTATATATTTGTAGCTCAATTTTTCGACCTAAACCGATTAAAAAGCTTGCCCTATCTCTGAATACCCTTTATTTAAAATTTCAAATGTTTAGACCAGAAATTGTCTGTGTAATTTGGTAGGGACCGCAGAGGTCAATTTTTTAAAAAATTTGATCCCTATTATAACCCCTTAACATTTATTGTTTTGGGCTCAAATCAAGTTATTAAGTTAGATCCATGTTCAAGGAACCTATATCTAAAACTTCAATTGTTTATACCCAAAATTGGCGGAGGAGTTTGGTAGAGTTCTCAAAGGTCAAATCGTTGAACTTTGACCCCTTAACAGCCAAATTTCTGGCCGAAAATGAATTACAAAGATTTTCCTAAATCTCAGTACCCTGTATATCAAATTTCGAGTCTGTAGACTTAAAATTGACAGAGTTATTGTGTAGGAAATGTACACAGACACACACATACGTTCACTTTTATAGATATATAGATAGATTAGACTTATAAACTTCAAATTTTGGTAAGAAAACTGGATCTTTCATAGACTTGACAAAAGAGGAACTCATATGTCCCAAACAAAGAAGTAGGAAACTAATGACTATGCACAATGCAACTTATCATAAAGAGGCCATATTTATCTTTACATTTGTAAAAGGAAACACATAATCCTCGTCCTCCACTGAGTCCTCAATATGAGCTTAAATTTCTTCCAATGATGATGCCCCAGTCTAGGAGTTCATGGGAGGGTGGAAACACCCTATTGTTATTATAACGGCTAGGTTTATTCTGACATTTTATAGCATCTGTCGGGATTCTATAAATAAGAGGTAGTACTGACTATGACATAAAACTGTATTTGGTGATATTTAAAGTTAAATATGAAAGAAAAAAAAACCCATCAAATGTAATTTGATTACTTAAAGAGGAGATTTATAGTAAGTATTTTTTTGATATTAGATTCGAAAACGACCACATTATAGTATATGGGGAAGCAGTCTCATGGTAACGTGTTCCATGGATGGGAAATTCTTGGAAATAAACTCTGTTCATGGAAATTTTGCTTGATATTAGACACATATAGGAAGCAAGGAAAAGTTCTTTGCAGTTGTGGTAGGAAGACAAGTTATTGCAGCGAATGTCTTACAAGGATGGACCATGGATTAGAGCTCAGTCGAACACTTTCTGTGAAAATAATGATAGAATAGAGAAAAACCAGCAACATTTCTTCTGTGAGAAAGATATCGTAAAGAACAAAAAGCTCTGCATCCACTAGATTGCAAAGTCCAAAAATAACCATGCAAAATTCAGATCATATTTGAAGATAACTATTTGGAAATAAAAATACTTCAATTAAAATGATTAGATTCAGCAATCAATAACTCCAAAAGGGTTGGTATGTCATAAAACGACACAACCAAATCAAACTCTTCTCTGATTTTATTGAGATTTCAACCCTACATACATAAAACCAACATTCAATAAATTCTCAAAATGTAAGCAAGTTTTAATTATGTTAAGATCCTCTGTAGAACCCTTGAATACGGCATTAAAAATTAGTAACAAAATACAGTATAGTATATAATACACATGTAAAAAAATCACATAACATTATAAATAACACTGTAAGGCAGGGTAAATACTGTAACCATTGTATTCCACATCGTAACCTGAATAAAACGTATCATAGGCCCATCGTATCCCGGGGTTCTACTGTATACGAAATAATTGGGAACCTAACCTATGCACTTTTGAGGCCTTTGAGGAGGCATGATTTTTTTACCATGAAATATGCAGATTATCCTAAGGGCGAGGGCATATTTATTTATTTACTAGTAGGAAGACTTGACATTGCCCGGGATTGAATTATGATGAATGAATGCTTCCCATTCCCATATTTTTATTGTCATCAAAATCAATGAAATCACCAATTTTTCAATCAAATCGATTGATTGCCTGCTCTAGTTGGGAACCCATCGCGGTGTACCAAGAGGAAGCTTCACATGCCTTCCCACAATGACTTAGTTCACAATACATTGTATTTTACATTGCACTGTAGAGAACCTACTGTTGATTTTATAAAATTAAATTAGCTTCAGTTGTGCTCTAAACAGAAAAATTCATTTTGAATGCATCCATATCATATGAAAGAACCTACTGTTGATTTTATATGCTTCACCTTTCTGCTTGTGCAGTGTTAATCACTTGAATTTAAGTTTAAAATGAAAAAGTAAAATATTTTGGTTCAATTGTGCTTTAAACAGGAACATTTATTCCGAATGCCCCTCTCTCATATGAAAGAACCTACTGTTGATTTTATATGCCAGGCGATTCGGCTTGTGTGCTAATGAAACTTATCAAATGCAGTTGTGATGTTAGGCTGTATAAGGTGTTAACTTTGATCAAAATCGCCTGTTCCTTCTTTCATCAGATATTTTCAATTATCAATTATGGATACTTATTGAAGACATTCCGATACAAAACCTCTCTAAGAACACTGCCAGATACATAAAATATATTTCTGTGAAATTTCATAAAAATTGGCCTACCTGCTTCGGAGTCCATAGGGAACGAACTCACACATACCTAGTAGATGATTCCCTTTTCTCTTCCCTGCAACTGTTTTCCACAGAAGAGACGTTGCGAGCCTGCCTCTGGTCTATTGCTATTTTCATGGCAACTACTCGACTGAACTCCAATCTATTGCCTTCCCCCCTTTGCCAAATTTTCACAAAAAACACTCGACTAGCTACAACCACTACAAACGATTTCCCCCACTCTTTATCTCTACCTAAATCTAAACGCAGATTCCATGAACAAAGCTTCTTTCCCAGAACTGTCTGCTTGTGGAACATTGTTTTGCTGGCCTGCTTCCCCGTTGAATACAACATGGTATCCTTCATATCCAATGCAAACAAGTTCTTGTTGAGCCGTTCTCATAATAATAAAATTCTACCCCATTTACACCATTAATGATCCCTACGTTACCTACTTACATTCATTAACCCTTATCCTTGAGTGGTCTTCGGGCCTTGATAAGTGGTGACTCCCAAGTAAAAAAAAAACAAAACACACACACACACATACACACAACGTTCCTTTTATATAATAGTTGAGATAGAAAGCGGAATTTTTTAAAAGAAATTCAAAAGACAGCATACCCCCATCCCCCACTTCACTCTACATGGAAACATTTTTTACTGATTTTAATGAGAGTTCAACTCCACAATACGACATGACACCAAAATTCAATAGAGTCTTAAAAAGATTTGATAATATTAAGACCCTCTAATGGCGGCTTACATTCACTAAATTAAACCTTATCTAAACCATACCAGTGTTTTTTGTTTAATTACCTTTAGCTGTCTCGTTGGAAATGCATGGGACAGAAGAGGTATCGCCTCCATGATAAAGATCAAGGTGTACAAAGCTGTTGTACTCACCACTTTACGGGTGTGAGTCATGAACTGTCTACTAATGCGACGCCAGAAAATCTGAGGAAACTATTTGTCAGGAAACGATACCAGACACAGGTCCTTACTTGTGCAGGCCCCCCAAGCATCTCTACCATCCTGATGAAAGTCCAGTTTCTCTGGCTGGTCATGTAGTCCGCTTGAGAAACTATAAGAATACCCACGAAGCTTCGGTTGATGGTTTTAGAATCCTTAGAGATGAGGCTTCATAATTTATGGCACAGTAGATAGAGGTGTTGTCTCTATGGTTCCAGGTGAGCATTGTCTGAAGATAGCGGTTTCAATCCTACTCAAGCAGAGAATTAGTTGATGAAAACGTGACGAGATAACTATGGAAGGGAATTCAGTTACAAGATCCAGCATTCTACCCGTCATTGTTAATCACCTGAAGAAGGCCAGAGGATGAGTTGGTCGAAACGTGGTTAAACAACAACTATGAAGATGAGGATAACAGTCAACAAAAGAATGAATACACATCCGTAAATGCGTTTGATAGAAAAAAAAAAAAAACTTATTTCGATTACCCTTCTAGAGGAAGGGATGGCAAATTAAGTAATAAAAATAGGTGTGTGAACAAGGGTTTCAAAATGTCAAATATACAAATTTGAGGAGACAAAATTCGTTTTTCTTTTTTTTGTGTGTTTTTTTTTTTTAACAAAGCTGTCAAAAATCTCATCAAAAAAACAAAAACAAAAACAGTCAGGCAATAAATTAAAAACAAAATGAAAGAAAACAAGTTGCTTCACTTACCCCCCCCCCCCAAAGCTTTCTTGGCAACCTTTTCAATAATTAACCAGACAGAGGCAAGAGCACATAACTACTTTCAATGGACAAAGGCCAAAAAGCTAAGAACACGCTTTACGCTTTACGGAGAATCTACTAATGCTGCAACACGCAAACCAGTCAGACTACAGGAAGTTAGACTGTTATGTATCTAGTTTGGTACTATCAAAGAAATGACCACCATTATCATAGACATGGTGGCTACAGTCCAAGCTTAACTTGACAAAATGGTTTTGTTTTCGAGGAATTATTGAAACTCATAACTGTATCAGGAATCACCCTTATTATATACTAGACTAGCGGGGGGTGGGGGCTTTGATATGATATTTTAATTTGTCCAGATTTCGTATACATTATTATAGAGTCGTGATTTCAAAAGTAAAAAAAAGTATTTGGGTGCTATCAGCTAGAATCGAAACTGTAGCATTCAAAGCTGGTAACGTTACCACTGTACCAACATGATACACATACGAACTGACTATAAATTAAAAATTCAAAATAAACTAAGATGAATGTACAAAATGTTTAACGATTTTTTTTCAATTTTGACCCATTTTTCACCCCTAACCCTAACCCTAACCCTTAAAAACTATATTAACCGGCTAAAGACACATAAAAGAACGGTTCATAAAAAATCCAATCATTTAAGGCCCCTAGCGCCGTTCTCCGACTTTTAGTTTCGGAAAAGAGATAGACAAACTGACATAAAGCCTTTTATATATTAGATGTACACATGATCCATTGGGTCACAACAAATACCACTATTTATTCTATTTTGATTTCATTTGAGGTTGATAACTGCGACATATTTGTTTAGACATTTCTCTTGCATGACTAAAACTAAGTTTCTTTACTTTTATATTATCCTTGTTGTTGTTGTTGTTGTTGTTGTTCTTCTTCTTCTTCTTCTTCTCATTCCATTTATTATTATTCATATTCACTAGGAATTATCCCGCAGGCCATCATCAAAGATTACTCATTGACAACAACCGGTGATGTCCTTGAAGTCTGGGCGACAAATCTCCCCAGATTTCTATTATGCTCCACTTCTTTTGATAACATTCGCAACTGAATGTACGTTATCGCAACAGCCGCTTGCTATTGATTTCTCACTGGCAACTACAATTGTTCTTCACTGGAATTTAGGTATCAGCATTTTTTTGTTTCTAATTTCGCTACTCACTATATTGTTCATTTCATCAGTGTCTTCCCTTTTCTTTCTTTTTTTCATATAGTGTCGATCAATATCATCTTTCACCATAGCCATTATTTTCGAGTCTTCTAGTCAAGGTCCCTAAGTTCTTCTTTTGTCTAGTCTATGAATGGCACCAAATATTTTGTTAGTGAAACTACCCATGTGGTTATTTTACTTTCTACTGCTTAACTTAGTTTCTAAATTTTTTCTTGTTTCACATATTCTTTTCCAATCTTCCCTTTCATTTCTGTCTTCTCATTTTCATCTCCTGTAGTGCATGCTTTTGCATTCCAATTTAAATGTCCTGCCTGAAGATTCTAGTCATGTTTACCAGCTTTTCTAGTCCTTTTTTGCGTTTTGCAAATAGCTTCAGATCGTTCATATACATGATGTGGTTTATTTGTTCTTTATCTGTAATGACATTTTCTGAGTATATTGTTGAGTTGTGCCGTGGCTATGATGAACAGCAGAGGTTATAAAGTGTCTCCTTGGAATAAGCTTCTCTGTATTTTTATCTCTATCAGGTGTTGTCCTCCAGCTGCCAGTTCCACTCCCCATGTTCACATTGCTTTCTTTGATTGATTGATTATCTTGTCAAATACTTTGTAAATCCTTAAGCATTCATGTTTGAGGGAATCTGTTGTAGGCTTTCTTTTAGTTGATACATGTCATGTCTATGTTCTTTTTTATTTCTTTCAAGATCTCTTGATCTATGTATAAGGTCATACATCCTTATTTTTACTTTCTAGCACCTTTTCTATGCCCCAGGAAGTAATTCACAATTATTCAGATAGTGGTAGACCTGTTCTCTCAGTTGTGGCCTTCATCAGTTCATCAATCATGGGTGGAGCGCCAAGCTCGTCCATGGTGGGCATTGGGCAATGGTGATGTGTTCTGAATAACTTTGTCACTGATTTTCCCTTGAGTAAAGCTCTTGGCAGTGCTCATCTCATCTCTGCATTTGCTTACTGTGATCTTTGATGATTTCTCCTGAAGTAGACTTGATGGGTGTAACCTTGAAGATGCTGGGACCAATAGCTTTCTTCATCCCATCATACATGGCCTTGGTTTTGCCACTGTTTGCAGCTGTTGGAATGTCTCTGCATTATCTCAGCCATTAGTCATTGGTGCACTTGCGAGAGATCCTCTTGGCATTGCTGTGGGTTTTTCTGTACATGGTTAGTGTCTTATTGCAGGGCTGTCTTTTGTACTCCAAAAGAGCTGCTCCCTTTGCAATGATGGCAGGTTCTATCTCCTCCATCCCAGCTTCGAATCAGTAGTGAAATGGGGACATAAATGGATGGTCTCATTCAATGCTGCCAAGACAAAACTCGTTTCCTTCAATAATTACAAGAAACCTTCTCTACCACCAATAGCAATGGCCAATGACTCTTTATATGAAAGTACATCCTTTAAACTCCTTGGCCTAATGCTCTCAGGAAACATGAGTTGGAACAATTACATCGAGAGTATCGCCAGGACCGTTGCGAAGAAGGTAGGCTCTCTCTACCGTGCTAGAAAGATACTAATGCCCGAAAGTATCCTATACCTCTATAAGGCCACCATTCGCCAATGTATGGAGTATTGTTGTCATATTTGGGCTGGTGCATCTACCACTAATCTCTCACTCCTAGACAAGGTTCAAAAGAGAGTCGCCAATCTGATAGGTCTTGAACTGTTATCTAAACTTCAGCCTCTGTCCCATCTGCGAAATGTTGCATCCCTCTACCTTTTCTACAAGTACTTTAACGGTGAATGCTCTGACGAACTGCGAGCACTTGTGCCCCCCTCGACGTAAATATCCCCGACAAACCCGACAAACAGCTAAATCCCACCCCTTCACAGTAGAGATACCTAGATGTAAGAGAGACTTCTACTCCAGTAGTTTCTTCCCCAGAACAGCTAGACTTTGGAATTCCCTGCCGGGTCCCTGCTTCCCCAACTGTACTGACATGCAGAAGTTCAAATGCAACGTGAACCGACATCTTCTGCCCAACTCCCTACACAGTACCCCTGATGCCCATGTCCTTGATAGTAGCCCCCTACACCAAAGTGGCAATATGCCTTGTTTAGGATGAAATTGTAAAAAAAAAAAAAAAAGATAGAGCTTAGAACAAATCACTAACACCTTATATGTAAGGGTCATAATTAGATTCCTCTTTATTTTTTAGGACAAAAAGAGTGCAGACTTGTATAAAGATAAAGACCCGTAAACGTAGGTTTACGATGAACAGAAGTGAAAAAACACAAAAAACCACAACAAAAAACAAACAAACAAACAAAAAAAAAACAGGAGAAGTCTTGGAAACTAGTAAATCAAAAAATGGAAAACTAGAATCAATTTCTTTATCAACCGTAAACTTAAGTGCTGGATGAATATTATTGAGGGCTGCAAAAAAAAAAAAAAAAAAAAAAAAAAAGGTCTGCTTTCATTTTGTTTTCAGACAAAAGGTGTCATCAGCGTACCGAAAGATAAGTTTTATTAAAACCAGTAGACCTGTTTCATGGAAGCCCACAAAATGTTTGACTTTGTATATGCATGAAAACACATAACTTTGATGGCTATATAATACTATTTTTAAACTCAAAAACTAAAACGTTAAAAAGCTATGAAGACGGGAGTAGTACCATAAAAAGCTATCTTTTGTGGTTCAGAATTTATTTTTCTACATAGTCATCACCATTCTCAACACATTTTTGCCAGCCTCTTTAGATGCCTCAGTCATAAAGATCCAGTCACTCATTGTCGCTCACATCTCTGTTAATACTCTGAAATCAACAAACTCATCTCTTAACTGTGCTACCATGATCTGAACAGACTTTGTAAATGTTCAACAGGCTCAAGTGATTGTTGATTGGTTCAATTTTTTTCTGCATATTGGAATACAATGACGCATCTCTGCTTCTGACGCACATCCATGACATGGACTTCTTTCTTAGTCTCACACCGTTTATATCTGCAACAGAGAGATGAAACTTTCAGATCCAAAATGCATAAGTTCAGGCATTATAACAAGGCAATTTGCAATGCCTTCTGATCCATTCAGGCGGAATAAAATGGGAGGCATTACTTTTGGAACGTTCCTCGTATTAAGAAAAAACTGACTCTTCTATATAAAAAAACAGTAGATGCGTGTCTGTGCGTAAATATTTAACCAATAAACTCTTAAACTACTGGTCACATAACACTGAAATTAGCAGGAAATAATATTCATACATCAAGGATGGTTTATATTGAATAAAATCTTTGTTTGAATGGATGAATAACGCGTACAGAAATTTATCATCAAGTTGAAATGCAAAATGTTCATTTCAACTTGCCGACATTATTCTATTATTTATGTGCATGTGCAAATTCAGGCATTCATTTAAAATCTTTCTTATCTATCGATAGCTTAAATGGTAGGGAACGCGGCTGGAACACTGAATGTTTTGGTTTCGATTCTAACTGATGGCACCCAAGTTATTTTTTAATCTTTTGAAATCAGTGCTATACACTACAAGTACAATATAATATTCAATAGAGGATAGACTCTATAATAATAAATACGAAATCTTCATGAATTAAAATATATTTAAGCGAATTTTACGACCGAGCAAGGCCGAGCGCCTCCCACTAATCTTTCAATAAAATAATTGTCATTGTTAGCTAAATAGTATTGAAATAAATAAAACCAAAATTATTATTATTTTTTTTTTTAATCCTTTGAGATAAGGCTTCATAACTTGTGCATTCATCATTTTTGTGGACTGTTATCCTCATCTTCATTGTTGTTGTTTCACCACGTTTCGGCCGACTCATCCGCTGGCCTTCTTTAGGTGATTAATCGCGATGGGATATGAATGCTGTCTTATATCTGTACACCCAGGAATTACTGCCTTCCGTAGTTGTTGTCTCACCATATTTTGGCCAACCAATCTTCTGACTTGGGTAGGTTTGAAATCGCTATCTTTAGAAAATGCTCATCTGGAACCGTAGACCTGTTTCGATGATTCTAGACCTGATACTAAATCTGACCTTCATTTCTTTAGATCAGGCACCGTTTTCATGTATAATAAATCATATTGTATTATTATTGGTTATGAATGAAAAACACTGAATTGTCAGTTTAAGCAACATTTGTTCTATTAATCCATTTGTGTTGGGTGTCATCCTCCCTTTTCATATTCCAGTAGTAGTCTGCCAACATGCCAGGATTTCATTTTCCTTTAAAAGGTTTCTCCATCACTGAAATACCATAATGAAATCTCGCGTTTAAGCTTTTACGCAAAATTTCTCGAAAGTGACAATTTTCCAAAAAACTGTACTTAATTTGACAAAAAAGTAGGCAAGCGACATTTGAAGATTGTTTTCACTCATCAGTGATAAGTTGCAGTTTTTTTTTAATACTCCTTTGTTTTGTTCGTTATGAGTATGCGGGGCCAAATGAGTTTTTGAAAGGAAAGAATCCTGTAGCAAAGTGGAGTGTAGCGATACTGAAAGTTTGTTGTTTTTTAAGCTTAACGAAAATAACCAAATAAAGCTCAGAAAGTTACGTGTTCCGGGATCACTAAATTTAGAAATGAGACAACGACGAAATAAGTTTCATTCTATATTCAAAAACAAACTTTATTTGTTATCTTCGTTAGTAGCTTTGGTAGAAGAGAGAAACTGGTTAGTAAGTGAGTTCATTGAAAGAAAGAGAAACGTGTTTAGTATGTGGAAGTGTTCTTGTGTAAAGATAGATTTAATATATTTCCGGCTTGTTGAGGAGAGAACAACTCAGTCCGCACGTGTTTATAGCTAGTAGTTGCCGAGACGAGGAAAGCCGCTTAAAGGAGAAAGAAATGACAAAGCCTTCAGTGTGTTGACGTGTTGTCGTGGGTGTGCGTGAGTTGTATCGAGGAGGACAGTTCTTTAGCATGACAAAGAATGTTCGTTTGGGTACAGCACGTGCAAGCAAGTAGGAGTTTGAAGAGAAGCTTGTTTTGAACTCACGTTCGGCCAAGCTAATGCGTACTGCCAGCTGAAGCCAGGCGGAAAGAGAAAGAAAGGTCTGTGATTTCGCTTTTTATATACTCGGTCACGTGATTGAGAGCTGGCTTGTGATTGGACAAGCCAGGGATAAATGGATTTCAAATCTCGAAGTTGTGAGAAGTAGTCTCTGCCTGTTTGTAGCGGCTGCTACACTTCCGCTATTCTTCAAAACTGCTTACTTATATATTTGAACAAAATATTAATTTTTTTGTTGATATATTTTTTCTAACATATTAATGTTTTTTTTTTTTCCAAATATAGTTATGTTTTCTTTTTTAAATCGAGCATATTTAAATATACTTTATTTACATATACTTCATTTAAACCTGCGCAGTCTATTACGATCGTCGCCGATTTTAACTATAATTTAGGGGTTTTTTTCGCCCCCTTTAAAAATATATATAAAAATGCGTAAACTTTCTTTATCAATGGATTTTGTGTTTTTAATCGCATATCTTTTTCAAATAACTATCTTTATATTTCGTCAAATTTTCTAGATATTTCTATGCTATTAAAAACACAAACTCAATTGATAAAAAAAAGTTTACGTATTTTCCTACATTTTTATTATAAGGGGGTGAAAAAAATAAACGCAAAATATAGTTAACTATAAAAAATATTTTTTAAATCGGCGACGATCGTAATAGACTGCGCAGGTTTAAATAAAGTATATGTAAATAAAATATATTTAAATGTAGTACATTTAAAAAAGAAAACGTAAATATGTTAGAAAAAATATATTAACAAAAAAATTCTTAATATTTTGTCCAGATATATAAGTAAGCAGTTTCGAAGAATAGCGGAAGTATTGTATCAATTTTGTGGTTCCATACCTCAATTAACAGACCTGTCGCCATCTTTGAAACTTAAAGTCTCGTTTTATGCACCATTATCGTATGTAATCGCGGAAGTCGATTGGAATTGCAAAACTTGATGTTCAAAGAACACAGGTGAAATATTATCTTAACTGATTGGTTATTCATAACAAAATAGTGATTTTTAGGACATAAGCTATCGTTGTTTAACTTCGAGAATTTGGCTGGCTTAATTTTATGCATTAGAAAATAGCAATCACGCATATTCATTCATTCGAGCTTTTGCTTCGTGGTAGTTTACAGGAAGTAGACGGTAGCGGCCGATTTCGCATCCCTGTTGAATAAAGTTCAACGAGTTAGTGTTAATTTCATTTCAATATTGACTTTAAATATAATAAATAAGAATATCCGTAACCTGTTTTCTTATAAATATGCTTATTTACTTTTATATATGTATGGCACATATATTTTTTTCAAATAATGAATATATTTTTTTCAAATAATGAATATATTTTTTCAAATAATGAATATATTTTTTTCAAATAATGAATATATTTTTTCAAATAATGAATATATTTTTTTCAAATAATGAATATATTTTTTTCAAATAATGAATATATTTTTTTCAAATAATGAATATATATTTTTTCAAATAATGAATATATGTTTTTCAAATAATAAATATATTTTTTTTTCAAATAATAAATATATATTTTTTTCAAATAATGAATATATTTTTTTTCAAATAATAAATATATATTTTTTAAAATAATGAATATATTTTTTTTGCAAATAAATACGCTTATTTACTTTTATGAATATATTGCATATAATTTTTCTTTTTCAAATAAATACGTTTATTTAGATATTTCTAAATATATTTACAGACAAAATTTCCCCATAAATGAATGAATGTTAACTTAACAGTTCCAAAAATATGACTAGATAATAAATACGGACTCAGCAGATGATATTGGCGAAAGACATTTTTTTAATCGGCGACATCGAAGAAATCCCTGTAAAGTTTACGAAAATTCATTTAAAAAACAGTTTGTCACAATATATAATTAAACATATTTATTTGAAAAAAAAAAAAATAATAAATATTTATGCGATACATTTATAAACGTAAATAAACAGATATTCTTATTCATTATACTGAAATGAAACAAACAATAACTCGTCGAACTTTGTTCGTGAAATTGGCTGCCAGCGTCCACTTTCTATAAACTGTTACAGAGCAAAGGCTCGAGTGAGTGCATATGCGTGATTACTTAAAATATTTATATAGGTAAAATAAATGGTAAAATAAATGGATGGCTCTCATCTAGGGGAGGCTCCATGTTTTGATAAGCTTCTGGGAGTGACCTTTACTTCTGACCTGAAATGGAACACGTACATCAAGTCTGTTGCTGGTGTCGCTGGAAAGATGTGCGATCCTTCTACCGCTCTAGAAGATATCTCACTACTGATGCAATTCTCTATCTATATAAAAGCCAAGTACGTCCAAGGATGGAGTACTGCTGCCATATCTGGACATGAGCTGCTAAAAACAGCCTATCCTGCCTTGACAGAGTAAAATAGACTTCGTGGCTTAGTGGGTGATACCCTTTTCTCTTCCCTGCAACCTCTCTCCTACAGAAGAGACGTTACGAGCCTGACTTTGTTTTATCGTTACTTCCATGGCAAGTGCTCCTCTGAGCTCCAATCATTGGTCCCTCCTCACCAATCTTTCACGGAAAAACACCCGTCTAGTTGAAACCACTGTCAAAAATTTTCCTCACTCTTTAACTGTGCCAAAATCAAAACGTAGATTCCATGAAGAAAACTTTTTTCTTAGAAGTTCACGCCAGTGGAACTCTCTTCCGTCTGCCTGATTCCCACCTGATTACAACTTGGATGTCTTCAAGTCCAACATAAACAAATTCCTGATGAACCGCCCCCTTAAGTAAGACACTTTATAAAATCTCTAATACTAACGATTACTACGATACTATCCCATTGATTACTGTACACGCAATAACCCTTATCCCCGAATAGCTTCCGGGGCTTGATAAGGGGTGACCTCCATGTAAAAAAAAAATTAAATTAAAAATAAAAAATAAAATAAAAAAAAACATTACCATAAAAAACGATCGTTATTAAGTTCATTTATTTTATATCAGGTAACTTTATGTTAGTAAAATATCTTTTCTTCGTGACTCATTGTATTTTGATTTTTGTTTTCAGAAACATGATAATTGATGTTGCTTTAACCCCCAAATGGTGACCAACATTTGCCTGGCAGAAAGGATGTTCGACCAGAAACTGTTGCAATGATTATTAACATGTCACATTCTATGCAAAGTGTTGCATTAAAATAAAAAAAAAAACCCGGACAATCCGTTAAAAATGTGGTTAGTACAACCAATCCGTTAAAAATGTAAAAATTGTTTTGATATTATAAATTATATAATATACTAGCAAGGAGACTCGACCTTGCCCGGGGTTGAATGAGGATCAACGAAGACTTCACACTCTCATATTTTTATTGTTATCGAAATCGGTGAAATCCTCAATTTTTTTTAATCAAATCAATTGATTGCCTCCTCTAGTTGGGGGCCTGTTATGGCTTGCAATAAGCCACAAAGAAAACAGAACAACGGAATAGAGTTTAAACAATGTATTACTGGAACAACAACGTAAAAAGGTTACAACTGAAAAGAGTAGTAAACGTCACCGAGCAGGCGAGGGTCGCTCTCGTGTTTAATCCACTCCTGGGATCAAAAGGTCAATGGTTTATATAATGGATAGAACAGTCCATTTGGAGGGTGATTCCCCCACAACACGACCTATTACCGTGCACCGGGAGGAAGCTTCATATGCCTCCCCGCAGTGACTTAGTTCACAATACATTGTAGTCTACATTGCACTGTAGAGAACCTACTCTTAATTTAATAACATTATTTTTTATATAAAATATATTGAATTAAAGTTAAAAATGCAAAAGTCAAGTATCATATTTCGATTGTACCCTAAACAGAAACATTCATTTCGATAGCACTTTTGTCATATCACAGAATCTACTGTTGATTTTATATGCCTGACTTTCCTGCTTGTGCGGTGTAAATGGTTTGAATTTAAGTTTAAAATGAAAAAGTCAAGTATCATGGTGCAATTGTGCTTTAAACAGAAACATTCATTTGGGACGTCCCGCTGTCAAATCAAAGAACCTACTGTTGATTTTATATGCTGGGCTTTTCCACTTGTGTGGTAATAAAACTTCTCAAATGCACTTGTGATGTTAGGCTGTGTAAGGTGTAAACTTTGGTCGAAATCGTCTGTTTCTTCTTGCATCGGATTATTTCGATTATCGATTATTGATATTTATCAAAGACATTCCGATACAAAACCTATCTTAAAAAACTGCTAGGCACATAGAATAACTTCGTGGGAAATTTCATAAAAATCGTCACAACTGTTTCCGGGTCCATTGGGAACGAACACCCACAGTTTTTTTTTTTTTTAAATATATAATAGTAGAGGTTATTAATATATTAAAAACATTAACAATCTGCTGAAAATGTGGTTAATAATCGTCATGCCCGTGAATGTCGTAATGTGTCAGGCCTACACTTTCAGAATGTACACAGGAGACTGTCAATGAAAGAAAAGAAAAAGGAAGAAAAGAAAAACAACAAAAAACAAATAGAAGCGTCAAAAGTATCGAGTGTCGGCTAGAAGGAGAATACACATCCGTCATGTTAGATAGTTTTTTTTTATTTATTTATTGCCCCTAATGCAAATTGTATACGATTAAGAGTACACACGTTGTTATCTTTAGCCACAGCTCGGAGCAAAGGGTGAAGATTACCTTTACCAATAGTATTAATGCGTCATTAAATACAATAGTCAGATATTGTAGTTAAAGGAACGTAAAAAAAAAAAACCAAAAAAAAAAAAAAAAAAAAACGAAAAAAAGCAAACCAAAAAAAACCATGTAAAAACGTATAAAAAACAAACAAACAAAAAAACAAACAAACAAACAAACAAACAAATAAATGTTACCAAAGGCAAGATAAAATACTTTTTTGTTTACTTGGATGTTATTTTGTGTTTTAATTTTAAAACATTTTTTTAGGTTAATAAACAGCTAGTGTTAACTATATTTAGCTACAACGAGAAAAAAGCATGACTGATATTAGTCGATCAGGTGAAGTCTCGATAATCGCTCAAAAGTCGAAAATTGCACAAAAATACTTGTAATAAAAATATACACTTCAGTTTAACATTATATATTTGACACGGTTTTGACAGTTATTTGCCGTAATTCTGATTAAAAAAATATGATTCGAAAGAGAATCCAATGAAAAAAATGTGACTCTCATGTCGTCGGCGGCCATCTTGTGTACAAGAATTTAACCACTTATAAAAAAGATCGAACTTTTAAGATCTCAAAAACGTCTCCACTCTAATAGGTTCCGATTTGTCAACTAAGCTTCAACCCCTGTCCATTGCCGCAATGTTACATCTCTGTGCATGTTTTACAAGTATTTTAATGAAATGTGTTCTGATGAACTCATTGCACTTGTGCCCCCCTCGACGCACATATCTCCGACAAACAAGCTTAGCAACAAAATCACACCTCTTCACTGTTGAAGTCCCTAAATGCCAGAAAGTTTTCCACTCTAATAGCTTCTTCCCTCAAACAGTTAGACTTTGGAATTCCCTTCCTGCTACCTGCTTACCTAACTATACTGATATGCAGAAGTTCAAATGTAACGTAAAATAACATCTTGTTAATCTTTCTTAGACATCGTTCCAAATAGTAGCCCCTTATGTTCAAGTGGCGATATGCCTTGTTTGGGGTGAAAGTGAGTTAAAAAAAAAAAAGAAAAAAAAAAAAAGCACAAATAAATGATCCAGGTAGGTAGAAAAGTAACTTTTATTGGTTGTAGTAACATTTATTTGTTGTATATCTGTGTTTTTTTTTTTTTATTAAATATCCTTTTTCATTTATTGAGATTGTCGGACTGACTTCCTCATCTTGGTTGTTATAGTCACGACGTTTCGGACGTTTTGCCCTCCGGCCTTCATCAGGTGTTTTGTATCGAACTGGGGAACCGTTTGTTAGGAGTCTCGAACCCAACCCTTTATCATTATTACGGGGGTACCGTGTTCGGACTCCAGCTAGGCTCTGGGACATAGTTACTGATACAGACAATTACTATCCTTTTTCATTCTGTAAATTCCAGTGAATCATGCTCCAATAGTCTTTTCAATCGGCAAAGCGGGAGATGGCAATGTTAATGTGGATAATGTCACCGATTAAAGATTTGGTGTGCGGTGCTTGAATCCTGGTGGTTTCCTCGCACAACTTTTAATTAAAAACGTTAGAAACTGTTATGTAGTCTTTCCAGTGAGTACACGATCAAATCGGCGGAATCGATACCAAAAGAGCCGAATAATAAAGTGCACCAAATTATTGCAACTTGCTGATTCATATGCACTGCATTTGCACTATAAGGTAAACGCAATTAAATACATTGGTGCGTTTTGCAGTGGTGTCCTTTGGTGTTTGATTGAGATTTCATAGAATTGATGTCATGCTTTCTGGATAGTTGTTTCGGTGTAAGGTTTCTCTTAAATTGTCTTTCCTCCTTGTCATATGTATTGCTACAAAGTGCTTTTGCTCGATGTTATAAACAACAGACAATTCCTTTCGTTAGTCCTTTGCCTGCAACTTTCGTAGTTAAATATAAAGGTTATTGATCTTTGGTTCGTAAAAATGCAAAATATTTAGACGAGTCTACTTGCAAAATAGTTACAGCTGCTTCCTTCTCAATTATATGATATATTCATGCACTTCTCTATAATGTTTTTTGGGGTTGATTAAGGATGGCAGAAATTACTATACTTTGGGTGGTGCACTCAACCTCAAAATATCGTTCTTGGGAGTTGCATACAACTGGCCAACTAATAGATGGCCTGCAACAAAAAAAAAAAAAAAAAAAAAAGAAAAAGAAAGAAAATAAAACCTGTTTTCATCAAACGAAAAATGGATTCATATCGTCTTTTTCTAGGGTGATAATTTTATCGTTCCACCCTGTAATAAAGCCGAATATTATTATAAAACATGTTTATCAATTTCGCAATGTCCGGCGCTATTTTTCATGATTTTGATTTTTCTAGTAGAAGTAAATTCATTGTTCTTATAAAAAACAAAGAATTCCTGGGTGAGGTTTAAGAATTCCACTAACGACAAATTGATGCACCATAAAGAATCTACACCATTTTTTAATATCTTGAGTCTATTTTGTGTGCATGCCCCCTGCAAATGTATTCCTGTAGCTCCTAGTTGAGTATTATGTCAGAATGCAAATCTTTCAGAATATCCGGTGCTTATTCAGATTGGCACTTATGGCGATAAACAAAAGCAAAGAAAAACTTTTACCGTGTACCTACTTGTTATGGAATAAAGAGGGTATCCCCCCCAAAAAAAAATCACAAAAAATTGATCAGGTATTTTTTTTTTTTTTTAAACAAATTTGCAGGGTTTTTTTTTTTTTACTCATAATGGAAGGCCGAAGCCATTTTAATATTCTTCAAATTTTGTTTTTAACTTATTATAAAATGATCCTTCTAAAAAAAAGGTTTTCATCATTTGAAAATTTTATTTTCTAAAAAAAATAAAAAAATAAAAAATACACGTTATGTTAATAAATTATTGTTTGGTTTTTAATCTGACATTTGGGTTGTCTTTCCGACATTTACCCCCCCCCCCCATTGAAAATGAAAATCGGTTGTCTGCCCTTTATTTTACCTTCACTGCTACTTTTTCCTATCCTTATGGACACGTAGTTAAATTTGATTTTCTTGGAAAAAAAAAAAAATAAATAAAAATAACTACGTGATCAAATTACGTGATTTTTTAATATTTCATCTTCGGCACTTCTGTATGACAGTAATATGTTAGCATCAGAGACGAGTTATCGACCCCTGTTCTTAGAAAGAGAACTGCCATCTAGCGGCCATTATATGAACCTAAAATATAAACAAGTTTTTACGATGACGCAAAAATATATAATAACGAAATAAATAACACAAAAATATTTGAAAATCGAAACATTTACTGCATAAAAATGTATCAAAATATAATGTTTTTTTCAATGAGTGATTCATAACTGAAAATAAAATAATGAATATGATAAAAACATGAAACATTAATAGATTGTTTTAAGAATTTTATTTATTTATTTTTATTTATTTATTTATTTATTTTATTTATTTTTTATTTATTTATTTATTTATTTTTTTAATTAAAATTTTTTTTAAATTTTATTTATTTATTTATTTATTTTCGGTAAGGCTGTATAAAAATGTAGCAAAATATAATTTACAAAGCATGTAACATTTATAGAGGTTAAAAATTTATTATTATTTTTTTTGTACAGAAAGATTGTATAAAAATATATAGAAATATAATTTTAGTTTGCATTTCTTTTTAAAAAAGTAAGACTTATCGACTCATGACAAGCGACGTCTGTCGTCGGTTCTTGAAACTAAAATACAAACATTCGCCTCATGTAACTGTCATGCATAAGTGCCTCATCTCCGTTCCGTGACTGATACTTACATCATACACATTTTTCTGTATTTTCTTTACTTTTAATTACCGCCATAAGTGCCAATCTGAATATGCAGCGAATATCCAAAATGGCGGCAATATACGATTGGTCGTTAAGGCAAATGGATTAGGATAACTACTATACACTTTCTTGAATATGTGGGGACTAATTGCTGCTGTTGGTACCAATAGATATTGAACATGTCAGCATTGCGCTTTCATTGTGACCTTATATGTATATTTTGCAAATAAAAACGCTTGTTTCGTCATTTAAAGGACATAAGACAAAATAGCATTAAATATACATCTCGAAAATATAAATACGATTTTCATTTGTCAAACGACATAAAATAGTATTAAATATACATTTGGAAAATGGAAATAATCTTATTATTCAAACGACATTTAATAAAATAGTATTACATATACATTTGAAAACTAAAAATACGTTTTTCATTATTCAAACGACATAAAACGAAATAGTATTAAATATACATTTGAAAACTAAAAATACGTTTTTCATTATTCAAACGACATAAAATAAAATAATATTAAATATACATTTGAAAACTAAAAATACGTTTTTCATTATTCAAACGACATAAAACAAAATAATATTAAATATACATTTGAAAAATAAAAATACGTTTTATATTATTCAAACGACATAAAACAAAATAATATTAAATATACATTTGAAAACTAAAAATACGTTTTTCATTATTCAAACGACATAAAACAAAATAATATTAAATATACATTTGAAAAATAAAAATACGTTTTATATTATTCAAACGACATAAAACAAAATAATATTAAATATACATTTGAAAACTAAAAATACGTTTCTCATTATTCAAGCGACATAAAACAAAATAATATTAAATATACATTTGAAAACTAAAAATACGTTTTTCATTATTCAAACGACATAAAACAAAATAATATTAAATATACATTTTAAAAATAAAAATACAATATTAAACATACATTTGAAAAATAAAAATAATTTTACATTATTCAAATGACATTAAAACAAAATAATATTGAATATACATTTGGACAATAAAGATATTTGCTTTCAACTTGGCATGCACGTGTGGCCGATCATTTTGCCCAACCCTGTACTATCATTGTTATCATGTTTCCCTGACGAAAACTCTTTACATCGAGGATTTTTATTTCCCATCTGGCTGATTCATTGTTGACTCTTTATAAGCATCTAATCAAATAAGGATATTATATTTTATGTACTTTTTTTTATAACCGTGACCTGTGAGTAACCTGGAAATTCCAGCCAGCCTCACAACAGTATTGTTATATCAATAATCATATAGTCATATCATGTAGTCATATCATGTAGTCATATCTAAACTTTCACCACTCTTTAAGTGCCCAACTGGCACTGAAAATACTACTACTACTACTACTACTACTACTACTACTACAGGGTGGAACGATAAAAGTGTCGTCCTAAAGAAAACAACACTACAGCTTTATTTTAAAACTTTTATTGAAAAACATCAATTCAGGTAACTTGATTATGTAGTAGAGCTGACATCTATTCAATGTAACCGCCTTCAGCCTCAATCACCGCCTCGATACGAGTCCGGAGCTAGGAGCGTGCTTTTTCCACAAGCTCCGGCGGGAGCTCGGCGGATGGCGGCGATCAGGCTGGCTTTGGTGTTTTGGGAGATCATGTTGGTGATGTTTTTTTTTTTTTAATTTTTCTTTTTTTTATTATTTTTTTTTATTACATTTTCACCCCAAACAAGTCACATTGCCACTTTGGTGTAGGGGGCTACTATCAAGGGCAACAATTACTGGGGTACTATGTAGGGATTTGGGCAGCAAGATGTTGGTTCACGTTGCCCTTGAACTTCTGCACGTCAGTACAGTTGGAGAAGCAGTGACCCGGAATGGAATTCCAAAGTCTAGCGGTTCTGGGGAAGAAACTACTGGAGTAGAAACATCTTTTACATCTAGGGATCTCTACAGTGTGGGGGTGGGATTTTGCAGCCTGTCGGGTCTGTCGAGGGTGTTCACGTCGCGGGGGCACAAGTGCTTGCAGTTCATCAGAGCATTCACCATTAAAATACTTGTAGAACAGGCAGAGGGATGCAACGTTTCGTCGATGGGACAGAGGCTGAAGCTTAGATGCCAGTTTAGGGCCTATCAGATTTGTAACTCTCTTTTGAACCTTGCCAAGGAGCGAGAGACTAGTAGCCGATGCACCAGCCCAAATATGACAGCAATACTCCATACATGGGCGAATAGTGGCCTTATAGAGGTACAGGATACTTTCGGGTGTTAGTAGTTTTCTAGCACGGTAGAGAGAGCCCACCTTCCTTGCAGCGGCCCTGGCAATGCCCTCGATGTAATTGTTCCAACTCATGTTTCCTGTGAACGTTAGGCCAAGGAGCTTGAAAGACGTACTCTCAGATAAAGAGTCGTTGGCCATTGCTATAGAGAAGATTTCTTGTAATTATTGAATGAAACTAGTTTAGTCTTGGCGGCATTGTTCTCGACGTATGACCAAATGAAGAAGTTCAGCGTGTTCAGGTCAAGGGAGGAAGGGGGCTAGTGAAAGAAGGATACAAAGTCGTAGACTCCTTCTGAAGTCTGTGTCTCTTTGGATTTGTAGGACAGCGTCGAGTCTTGCTACTACACCCAAGGTATGTCAGCGACTACCAGATTGCACCAGGGGATCACCACATCTTTAGCACATCCAGGTTCCCTTTGGTGTTGACTTTCAAGCCAACTTCGAAGATGTGAGGTGGCATGATGTGGCCCTAAACCATGCCAAAGACATAAGTGTTGGTCGTTCGAGGCGTTGAACTGTACCCTCACGCGTTTAGTCATCCGGATTTGCATTTCAGGGTGCTGGCAATGTTTCTGTTGTCATAATTTGGATCAATAGAGAGCATGAGTTGTAGAGCGGCGCATCTCCGATCTCGCTCGTTTAACATTGTGTCACTTTAGACATGATAGAAGGCTCCTATCGCTCTTGGGATTTGTACACAATTGGCCAACTAGTAGATGATCTGCAACAAAAAAAAAAAAAAGCAAAAAAAAAGTTTTCATCAAACGGAAATGGAATCATTTCGTTTTTCTATGGCGACAATTTTATCGTTCCACAATGTACTACTACTACTATTATTATTAAAGCTGAATTAATAAACGTTTGATTCGTTGAGATGTTTTTCCTACGTATTTTCATCACATAAATTACATGCTAAAATATTTATCGGTTTTAGGATTTAGTTATGTTAAAAAAAACTATTTTGTTGCGTGACTCCCTCCTCACAGATATTTTTATTCTATCGTCGCATATGACTCCTCCCACCACCACCACGACTATCACGTATTAGTTGTTCTCTCTCGCTGTTTATTAACAGTTAAAGGTAATACAAAAAAGATTGAAACAGTAAATTATAAAGAATAGAGAATATAATAAAAATATTAACCCATAGCTGGAGAAAAAAAGGAAGAGAGACGAGAGAGAGAGAGAGAGAGAGAGAGAGACAGACAGACAGACAGACAGACAGACAGACAGACAGACAGACATTGAGAGAGAGAGAGAGACAGGGAGAGAGAGAGAGAGAAAAGAAATGAAAATGTATCAAACATAAGGAGATAAATTTGGATTTTTTATTTTTATCTTTAAAAATTTAAGCGGCTTTGCAAACTCACTTTTTCCTGATTCAAACAATTCAATATGTGACCAAGCAGATTACATTTTTATCCAATCTCTCTCTCTCTCTCTCTCTCTCTCTCTCTCTCTCTCTCTCTCTCTGTATATATATATATATATATATATATATATATATATATATATATATATATATATGAGGGACTTTCCGAAAGTTATGTCTCTTAATTATTCCGCCCAAACGGATCAGCGCGGATTGCAAATTGCATTGTTACGATAACTGAACTTATGCATTCATGACATCTTTCTTTTGCGACCGAGGCATTTAAAGAAGCTGGTAAAGTGCATTGAGAATGGTGGTGACTATGTAGGAAAATAAATTCAGGAGCAAAAAGGTCACTCGTTTTAATGGTACCAATTCTGTTTTCATGGCTCTTTTTATGAGTGAAAAAATAGGAAGCTTTAGTTTTGGAACGACGCTCATATATATATATATATATATATATATATATATATATATATATATATATATATATATATATATATATATTAGTGTTGGGACCATTAATCGGAATCTGAAATCGGAAAAATCGGAATTGGATTTGGTAGTATCGGATTTGGTAGTATATATATATATATATATATATATATATATATATATATATATATATATATATATATATATACAAGGTCTTTAAGAACAAGGACTATTGCAGTTATGAAAAGCTCAATAGGTGTTGTTACACTAGAGCTATATATAGAACAGGTGAGGGGTTAATAATTGTGAAATTATCAACTTTACATAGGGGGGATAACAAAATCCAATTTTTTTATGTACGATCGTTTCGGAAACGATATTCTTTTATTCGATATTTTCAAATAAAAATAAAAGCATCGAGAAATAATTAAAATATTTCGGGATATCGTCTCTTCATCGGCATAAAAGGTGGTGGTGGAAGAAAGACACCAAAAGTTTATAACAAGCTAATCGAAGTTAATTTAGTTGTTGAATCTTTGTGAGATATTGTTTATATATATATATATATATATATATATATATATATATATATATATATATATATATATACATACATACATACATACATACATACATATATATAAGTTTTAACTAGACGTAAATAACGAAGTTTTTATTGTTTTACTAACTTTCGCATAATCCCCCATTTTTTTTAAAAACCTCAAATTCATGTTTAATTGTACATATTCTATCCTGGATCCTGAATTCAGGGTTTTATCGATTCCTCATTCGTTCCTCGAACCCGCGAAATCTAAATAAAAGCTAAAATTAAATTAGAATATCCTTAAAAAGTGGGACTAATTTAAAATAATGCCTCCAAAATAGGCTAAAAATAAAGTTATAGGAGAATGTTCTTGACTGTAAGGGTTGTACGAAACTAAAAAACTAAGTATAAGTATGAGCTCCATTTGATATGGAGGGAAAAAATAAACGTGTTCACAATGGATTAAAAAACTTGTTGGGAATAGTTGTAAGCGTCTCTGAGGAGTGACTAGATGGAAGATTTGCAGTTCTATGGACGAGAGGTAATTGTCCATCCTTTCACGAAACAGCTGTAAGAGCTTAACGGTAAATAAGTGAAATTCTATTCATGTAGGTTGTGGTTTTATTCAATATTACGTATATATATATATATATATATATATATATATATATATATATATATATATATATATATAACTACTTCATTTAATCACATAAATTAATACACGAAAATATAATTTTATGCGTAAATTTTCAGTATTTACTTCAACAGTCTCAATACATGGGTAGAGCTAGGTAGTAAGTTATAAAAATATATATGGCAATTAAGCTACACAGAATATTCCGCGTTTCATTCTCGTAAGAATTCGTCAGGCTTATACAAAGAGTCGTGGTTACTACGCGTTTTTATATATGCACATTCTATTGAATTTTTAGTTAGCCAATCAGCTTCCTAGTTTCCACCGCGCTCATCATAGCTAGCCAATGTACGGGCACTTTCAGGACAAAGGTACAGTTGACCTTACGTTCACCCCTTCCTTTGTGTGTATTTTTCATGGGAAGAGTAGATATCTAAGTAAGCTGAGCTATTTTCAACCTAGGTGTAGATAGATATGTAAAAAAAGAAAACCGAGGACGATGTTAGATATATGATTTTTTTCTATAATTCGGATAATATTTTAGTTTATATATATATATATATATATATATATATATATATATATATATATATATATAATTATTTATGTATATATATATGTTTATTTTATTTTTTATTTTATTTTATTTATTTATTTTCTATTGTTATTGTTAATTTCAAAATTATTTTGTATAGCTATTCTAGAGTGTAGTTTATCCCGTGCACACAGTTTTTCGCTATTTCTCTCCTAGAGTTTAATAGATGTTGGGTTCTTTAAAGTATAGGATAGCAAATTTTACATTCAGGCATAATCTACATGGATCGTATAGGTTTCTACTTGTGCTTGCTTATCTTACTATTTTGCATTCAACTATCGGTGAACGTCCGCTTCCTTTGAGTTCCAAGTATTGGTTTGCTAGTACTGTTTTCATTCAATGTTTTATTTTTGTTTTTGAACATACTTTATGGTCATAATATCGGGTTTTGAAATCTAAGGAAGTCATACCTACGTAATATTTCTTGTTATTCGGGTTTTCTTTCGTAAATATTGTTGCCTGGTAAACAATGCTTTTGTTTAGACATTTATTTTGAAGTGGGCAATGTGTGCGGGATCTGCAGTTGCATTTATCTTGTTTGTTATTAGCATTTTTATTTTCATTTCTATTATGGTTGTTGTTGTTGTTTGGGTTTCGTTTATAATAATAATAATAATAATAATAATAATAATAATAATAATAATTATTATTATTATTATTATTATTATTATTATTATTATTATTAGTTGCAAGTTTGTCCTTTGTGTTAATTTTATTTTTGCCATGTTCACTTTTTTATTGTTAGGCATGGGAGGAGTAAGGAAGCCAAAACAACAGATTGACTAAATAAAAAAAAAATTAATGGATAAGGACTGTCGTGTGTCTACAGAGACAATAAGTGGACAGTTTGATGTCAGTGTGGGAACGGTACACCCAATTATTTGCGAGGAACTAAAACTGCAGAAGATGCACCAGTCTACAACTCCATCTTTGTCACAGACCATTTGACCAAGACGGCATCATGACAGTTCCTCATATTTCCTATAGACCTTGCTCCCTGTAATTTTTGATTATTCTCTAAGCTCAAGGGAGACCTTAGAGGCTGTCATTATGAGACAATTGAGGAGAGAAAAGAGGTTGTGAAGGGTTTTTTTTTTTACACGCTCCCACAAGAGGACTTCCATGGGGTTTTACAGAAGTTGTTGGAACCGTACAACAAGTGCATTACAGCTGGAGGGGATTACTTTGAAGAGCACTCGATTTTCATATGTTAATAAAAGTGCCCATACGAAAAATGTCTGGAAATTTATTGAAGGCACCTCGTATATCTATTTCTAAGATTCCTGTGTAAATAGTTAGATCGTTCTCCCACTCCAGAAAGTACCTCAGTCCTGATGCAATCCTCTACCTATATAAAAGGTAAATATATCCTAAGATGGAGTACTGCTACTACATCTAAGGAGGTATCATATACTCCTTCTTTTCTTGACAGAATACAACATGGACTTTGCAAATCTATTGAGATGCTATCTTCTCTCCTCTTTTCTCTAGAGGCCTTTTCTCACAGAAAAGATATGACTAGTCTTTTCTCTACTCCATTATTATTATTTCTATCGAAGGTGCTTAACTGAGCTCCAATCTTTGGTTCCTCTTTGTAAGACATTCACAGTGACGACTCGTCTAGCTACCACAACTCCAAAGAAATTTCGTTTGTTCTTCATTATTTCCCTGAACAGAGTTTCTTTCCAAGAACTTTCCATCAGTGAAACATTGTCATGGGGCTGCTTCCCTGCAGACTAAAAATGGCCGTACTCAATATCAATAAATACTCAATAAATAATCAATTTTTCTTCATTCTACACATCATGTTCAATCCTCTCATGATATTGTTCATCATTTAACTGATAACCAATCCATCGCATTATGATACTTCATGACACATTAGTAAAAATATGATGTAAATATCTTTAAAAAATTTAAGACTGTAACGTTACCCACACGTTTACACACGAGACCCACATGTTGTATGCAGTCTATGTCGCAAAAGGAAACCAAGCCACAGAATCACTTGAACTCATTTTTTCATGTTGCAACAACACAGCATTTATTTCCGAGTACTTTCCTAAATAATTGTGCTCCTTCTCTCTGACTTCTGTCCTCTCAAACGTCATCCACATCTCTAACGTGATCTTGAACATGCTCTCGAACGTCATCATCTGTCTGTGCACATGTTCTTTTTTATAGTCCTTTTCTTATGGTGACGACATTTCAAATTTCATATTGTTAGATAATAGCTGGATAGAAGTAGTTAATTATCTGTGTATCTATCTATCTATCTATCTATCTATCTATCTGTCTATCTATCTATCTATCTATCTATCTATCTATCTATATAGTTATCTATCTATCTAGCGATGAGTGGACAACAGAGATTTAGATCGTTATGTTTTGACAGGTTGTCAAACTTTGTCAAACTTTGTCAAACTCTGTGACCAGTCAGTTTACACCGGATATATGCGAATGGGGACCAATGTGACGTGTCACATGTCACGTGTTCTGGTTTGAACAAGCATAGTTTGAGTTGGGTTTGAGATGCCGAGGAAGACGTATGGACTAAATGGGTCTCCCCTCAGAACGGAGACATAGCTGCTGTGATGAATACCTGGGAGTGAATAAAATATATAAAATCTTACAACGTTTTGGTCTATGTCTTGTGAAGCATCTTCCTTAAAACAGGTCCGGCTTCCTAAGATGGTTGAAGCAGCCAGCAGAAACAGGTATGTCGTCATGCGTATATGTATACATATATGTTGACACACAAACACACATCAACACCATTAGATGAGTCATGGGTTGTTAAGATAGACATTAGGAAACGAAGACAACAGTTCATTATACCACAAACACAATATACATGTAGATAATATAGCCCGTTAATCAATAAGAAAATATATAAGTATCATTTAGATAATAACAACACACTATACAACATTTGCATACGTGCATCCACGCTCTGTTACAAGATGTAGTTGTGGTTACAGACGCACACCAAATCTCCATTATAGTAAGAGAATATTAGGTTTGATATCGTTAGAAACTACATGATTGGATTTATTTTTGTGCGAACTTTTGCTTCACAGTTAATTTCCCATCACGCAGACACCATTTCACAGGATATAATAAAGTTGTTTTGGGGGAGGGGGAGGAAGGGGGAGAGAAGAAACCATGTTCATCCAAACTCATGAACTCTTTAATTTCTGAATTTTATCATCTGCAAACACCAACTATTTCTAGCTGGCATTCAAGATGGAAGAATTGCATTTTAGGCGAAAAGCAGTTAATTGTATAATAGATAACAATATTAACTACATTTTAAACATCTTGATAACATATTTTTTTAATAGATTGAAGATAATAACTAGAGCTATGACAACAGCATATTCTTTTCATTTTTTGACTCTCGAGTGTGTATCTTGATATTTTATATGATTTTATATAGAGTGATGTGATTCTCGGTTGATTAACTGTGTCTAACTGCGTCGGATATATACTCGAGAGTCAAAATTAAAAGAATATTCTCTTGTCATAGCCCTAACAATAAGAATATTTTAATAATTAATTAATCACATTAATTATATTTTAATAAAGGGATTATGCGAACTACATTTTTAACGATTTGATGACATCAATTACATTTTTAATAGATTCATGATTTTAACTAATTTTAAATAGGTTAATTATATTAAGTTGACTGTTAACAGACTGGTAATAATAACGACATTAGATTGATTATACTAATTACCATTTTTTAAATGATTGAACAATAAATAAAATTTAACAAAACAAAACTCAGATGAAAACTAAACGTATTTAGCTAAATGAAACTCGGCTAAAAATTGGGGTGAGTGAGTGGGTGTACTGCTTATTTTGTTGTATTTTACTTCAGTCAAAGTTCTCAGAAATTAAAACCACAACCTGGCGCTAACACTTGAACTCTATATGAGATACATAGATATTCGAATGTTTCATTAAATTTCTTTATCTCTCAAACACTGAGTTAGAAAAGAAATTGAGAACATAATTTTTCTTTCTCCAATTAACCATTTTCATACGATGTAGTATATCTTTCATTTTGGTTTCTTGGTCTTACTGGATTCCAGGACAAGAATTTATCTAGTCTGGTGAAATATCCAGCTTCGTGCTATTACTTGAGGTAACATCACTTGGAGAAGGTGCATTATTCCTCATAAAAGCTAATGTCAGTCAGCCATAGTGAGATCTTATTTGGGCAGCGAATACTATGTTATTTTGAATATTTGGTCAGGGTTTACTTCTATGGAAAAAGTATCCTCATGCAAGGTTGTTCTGACAAACCCATGTACAGAGAGACCTTAGACACTCGAGGACAGTGTCTAGTAGGCATTCAAGTTATCTCCAGTAGGCATTCAGGTTCTCTGCGAGTTAGTTATTTAACAAGCAGGTGATATCGTCATTTGTACTGATCTCTAGATATGGTGAACTTTTCCAGCATCTCACTTACCCGCGCCTTGCTTTGATATCGGAGCAACTGAAATATCCTCATCTTGTTCTGCAGAGGGAGAGACGCATCGGTTAAATCTATTTCAGGATAGGGAGCCAAATTACGAACAGGCAGATTAGACTCCCATCCATTCACGAGATATTTCATGTTGGCATATTTTGAGGAGTTCCATTTTGGGTCAACGTTCGTTTTACATTCATTGAACGACTTTTAGTAATTGACTTCCAAACTAACCTATCTCTGCTCAAATCTTTATTTATCCCTCTTTCTCGCGAATCCATTTTTATCACTTCCTCTCATGGTTGATCTTCCTCTGTAAACTGACCATGCTACCTCAACTGTTCTACATCTACTAATCCATTTTTTCAAAGTGGCCATACAATCGAAGTCTTCTATTCTGGACATATCTCCAGATACAGTCCAGATTTAATCTTCGTCTAATGATATCAAAGGCAAACTTGTCTTTGGTACTAACATTAAATATCTATTGTATCATTCTCATATCATTTCTCTCCATGCAACGCATGTCCTCGACCCTCATCAACTACACTTCATTTTATTATATTATCATATTGTGTACACATGTCTGTAGATTCTTGCTCTGGTCGACAGTGGCAACGCTCTGTTGGTTAGTAATTGCAGAAGTTCCTTGAAGATTTATTCCAGTCACTCCTAACTTTTGAAGTCACATTAGTACATGTTTCGTACTGTTTTTCATAAACCTTTTAAAAATAAAGTCAGATCTTTATATATGTATATATATATATAAATAAAAGTCACTTTGTGTGTCTTCTTCATAGATTTCGAAGCAGCTGAGCCTATCATTCGCAAATTTCACACAAAGCTAATTTATATATCTGGCAATGTTCTTAGATATGTTTTGTACCGAAATTCATGCGATTAGTGTCGAAAATCGAAAAAAAAAAAAAAAACGATCCTAAAAATAGTCTTTCTTTCTTATTTCTCTTGGCCGGTGTAACGTAAAATATTCCCCTATAAAAATTCCTTTTTATCTATAATAGAAAAAAGACTATTTTTAGATTGTCAAGCCCAGATATCAGCTGATGTGATCGTGTAAAAAAATACAGAATAAATTTGATGAATAACACTATCATTATAATTAAAAAAAATTTTTGCAAATTAGTCCACCGGCCAAATTATTACTCGTAATATAAAATAATCCAAGGAGAAGTGATTCTATAATAATACATAATCTGCATAAATTAAAATATCATATTTGAGTATATTGTACAAACGGGTATTATTATAACTAGTATATATATATATATATATATATATATATATATATATATATATATATATATATATATATATATATATATATATATATATAAATGTAAATTTGGTTCGTTAAAACTGAATAAAATCATATTTCTACGTTACCAATTTATTTGAAATTTTCAGACAACCCATCTTTAGAGTCGAAGGATGTTTTTATGCCATTAAAATAAATTTACCTCGCGAATTATTAAAATATTAAATAAAATATAAATATTTTTCGAATCGTTTCTGCGAGACTTGCCCGGTTTTATTTCTGGTAACTTCCGTTTCAACTACTCTCGAATTACCAAATAAGTAAAAAAACAAAAAAACTTACTCATGCAGAGAGTGATCCGTGCTGAAATAATAACGTTATTATTTAAAAAGCCATTCTTAACATGGGGAAGGGAGGTTTTTTGTACCTATTCTGTACTTTAACCTTACAATTGAATAAAAACATATCATAAAACTTTAATTAAACGTGGAAATACGATTAAAAAAATAGCGCGGATCACTCTCTGTATTAGCACAAAAAAAAAAAATAATAATAATCCCATATTTTAAAAATTTAAATTCATTTATGTACTTACCAATTTTTAAATTTAAAATTCCTTTAATGTTAAGGTTTTTCACTCATGAAACATTACGTTTTAATTGTTTAGTTTCTTTTCACGGCATTGTTTACATAAAAAAAGTTTGTTTTAACTTTTTCTAAACTGTTTCATTTTTACGACATGCCTCAACGTATTATAAAAACCCTAACCCCCCATGTTAAAAAAAAAATGCCCTTCCATAAACCTCGAAAGCCGTTCTTAATATGGGAAGGTTGGGGGTGTTCATTCCGAAAGCCGTTTTGACATGGAGAAGTTGGGGTGTTTATAATATGCTGGGGCGAGTCGTAAAATTAACGAAGTTGCTATCTATTATTTATTGCAAAAATTGCTTGAAATTTATTTGTTTGACAAAAAAAAAATTACGTTTTGGTACTCCTTGGGCGTAGAGTTCCATGGCGACCAGCAGAAAAAAATAATAGTCGCTCCCTTAGTCCCCCACCCCACCCCGCACGTAACATATTTTATTTACTGACGTTGCCGTAACTAAACGATTATTTGTCACATTTACAAACATTCATTTATTTATTTATTTTGAAAAAAGTTTTACTTTTTATGAATATTAAAAGAAAAATGGGTACTCATGCAGAGAGTGATCCATGCTGAAATAATAACGTTATTATTTAAAAAAGCCATTCTTAACATGGGGAGGGGAGGGTGTTTTGTACCTATTCTGTACTTTAACCTTGCAATTGAATAAAAAAAAACGTATCATAAAACTTTAATTAAACGTGGAAATACGATTTAAAAAATAGCGCGGATCACTCTCTGCATTAGCACCGAAAAATGTTACTAAACATTTATTAATAATTTCTCACTTTTACAAACATTTGATTTTAAATTTCTTTTTAAATGACGACTTTTATCGACCTTTTTTTTTTTTTAAATACCCTCCCCCCAATGGTGTTTATTCCGAAATCCGTTGTTAACATGGAGAGGTTGAGGGTGTTTATTCTGAAATCCGTTCTTAATATTTGTGGAGGTGGACCTAATGTAAAAAATAAATAAATAAATAAATAAAAAAAAACTAAATCATTTACTGATAACTTCTCACTTTTACAAATATTTTTTAATTTACATGCGCGGATGAACAAATTGTTGAATAGTGCGAAAACAAAACGTTTTTGTAATAAACTTCGGGATAATTTTTTGGGTAAATATTTACATTTAGGTCCACCTCCACAATTTTCTTTTTTAAATGACGACTTTTATTGATAAATAAATTTACTTCTCCGCAACTTTTATTGATAAATAAATCTACTTCTCTGCCAAGGGCACTGAACCCCTCCTTTTTTTTTAATAGTATTTTCGGGTGGGTATGCTGACAACAAATATCAGTTAAATTTTGCAAATGCCCCCCCTCTCCAAAAGTGGTGTTTATTCCGGAAGCTGTTCTTAAGATGAGGAGGTTGGGGGGTGATTATAAGGTGGACCTAATCTAAAAAAACCAAAAAAAAAGCAAACAAGTTTTTATGCGCACATAAACAACTATTTTTTTTATTAACTTTTTTTTTTACTTTTTTATTTAAAAATTAGTAAATTTCAATGAATAGAATAATAAATCATTTATCATTAATATGTGTTTTTGGTTTGTGTTGAATGAAACTTTTTTTTTTTCATTACAACAATAATGAACCAATTTAAATCTTCCGGCATGCGTTTAAGGGGTACGAAATTATCAATAAATCGTTTAGTTACTAAGCCAACGTCAGTAAATAAAAAAAATGTTACGTGCGCATGCATTAGCCTTGACTGGGGGGGGGGTTAAAGGAGCGACCATTAAATAATTATGCTGGTCGCCATGGAACTCAACGCCCAAGGAGTACCTAAAGTGGCACTTATGCACTTATGTTATCGTGCTATTTTTTAAAATAGTATTTTCATGTTAAATTCAAATTTTACAATATGTTTTTCTTTTATTAATTTGTTAAGTGAAAGTACAGATAACCCGGTCGGTTTCTAATGTGAGGAAAATCTACCCCCCCCAAAAAAAGGGGTACTCTGGATAATAACAAAACATTAAAATTGCCTCAGTCTCGAAAGATTTCTTCTCTACTGAACGAGGAAACAAACGGTGAAGTGTAGTTCACCTTCTGTTTCTCTCCCCCTCTCTCTTCCTCTTTTAATATCTCTCTCTATCCATTTCTCCCTTTCCCTCTCTCAATCTGTCTTTCTCTCTATATCACCCTCTCCATCTCTCTTTGAGCCCCTTTCTCTCTCTAACTCCCTCTATCTCTCTCCTTTCCTCTGTCTCATCCCTCTCTGTTTCTAACTCTCCCCCTCTGTTTATCTATCAATCCCTTTATCTCTCTATCTCCTTCTCTTTCTCTATTTTCCTCTCACTTTCTCTTTTCTATTTATATATCTTCCTCTCTATCTGTCCATCTCTAATCCCTAATCCTATTTTAGTCTCCTAAATTAATTACAGTGAATAAGGCATTGTCAAAACATGGATAAATCCTATTTTAGTCACCTAATTTACTGACTGTGAGAATAGAAGTTATTTGGAAATTACTGCTACCTTGAACAGCACCAGAAGTAACTGGTAAAACCTTTCTAATTAAATTGATTTTGGCAGCCATTTGGTAACAAAATGACATAGCCTTAGCCCTTGCTGCATGAGGAATACCTGCGACCTTGCTGCCAAGTAGAAGAATTATTTATTCTACTTTAAAACATTCAATTTTTCAAAAATCTCATGTTCGACATCTCCAAAACATCCAATATGGGGAAAAATATTGCAGAAATGCAAACTTATTGTTTAGACTGAATGCACAATGGTATGCAAAAAATCACTTGAGGCTCTTGGTTGATCCTTGAAAGATTTGCGTGGCAATGTCAGACCATTTGGGAATGCAGTAATATTGCTTGCAGGAGATTTCAGACAAATGTTACCTGTTATTCTTCAATCAACACCAGCAGATGAAATAAATGCTTGCCTCAAATACTCTACTTTTTTGTTCCATGTGAAGACATTAAACTTAACTCAAAATATGCATATCCAGTTGCAGACTGTTCGATCCGCACAAAAATTTTTGCATCACTTGGGAGGGGTCGCTTTTTTCGCCGATATTTTCAAAAGTCATCCCTCTCTTCGATTGACTAGCCTTAATTTAAACCTACGTCACTTCCAATTTGACGATGAGCGCAACAGCAAAGATGTCACGTTTTTTTTTCACGTTCTTTTCCTCTTTCGCGGTACTTTTTTTTTTTGCTCACCACATGCCTGCAAACACCCGGACAACCAGGCTAGTATAATAATAAATATAAAATCTGCATTAATCAAAAGATCATATTTAAGCGTATTTTATGACAGGGCAATGCCGGGAGTCCTGCTAGCATATATATATATATATATATATATATATATATATATATATATATATATATATATATATATATATATATATATATATATATAAGGCTCATACATACACAGATACAAGGTGCACGCTGGACAGAAAAAGTAAAGTGCAGTGTCAGAACAGATACTCTACTTTGTTCTTAGCCAAAAGACCATGACGTTAGTCGTTCGATGGTGATTACAAAGTAAATAGGATGTTTAAGTCATTAAATGAGTTTAAAAAGCAGGTTTTAATGAATAATTGTCTGTTGTTATTGATTGTTTTTATGTCATTGTTTTAGTTTCATTGAAATAAACGCAGGATGACGCATATGCTTCCTAGTAATAATACGGATTATAAAGAAGTATGTAATGATGTTACTAATTGGCATCATCATCATCATCATCATCATCATCATCATCATCATCATCATCATCATCGGGTTGACGTCTGCTTTCTATGCTAGCATGTATTAAACGGCTTTGAGAAATTGACTTCCAACTAAATCTATCACTGAGCAGATCTGTATTTATCCGGACAAAATTCAAATTGCTGCGTACAAGGTGTTGTGACTCTGGGCTTCCTTGAACGCAATTATGATCCGCTCATAATTCAACCACCAAAGACCGTAGATGTCAGAGTCTGACATGAGATCAGCGTCTGCTTTGACCAAGAAAAGTCACATCTTCAGCTGATCGCCCTGTCTTTTTCTCCAAGTATTTAGAAGTTTCGGATCAGTGAAGTCATATTTCAGGATACTCAGGGATTTGATTACTTAAGTATTTTTTTTTAATGGAAATCGCCCAAGACAAGGCACGAAGCCATTTGATGTAAGAAACAAAAAAATATATACCACTTCAAGGTGAAAAACTAGTGAACGGATTGATAGATTCTGATATAGAAAATGGTAATTCTTCTCCCTTTATCAGAAACATCGCTCATGGAATATGAGGACTAAAGGACGTTGACATTGGTCATGAAGACGAACATGCTCTAGTTTGCGTGATGAGAAAATCTTGGAAAGAAACTCTGTTCATATAAATTGCTTTTGGTGTTACGTGCACAAATGAAAGTTAGGAATTTTTTTGCAATGGTGATAGGAAGAAGAGTTCTTACTGTGAATGTTATGCAGCAATTTACCAGGGGTTGAATTTCAGTCAATCATCTACCATAGAAATAAGGATACAGTAGAGAAAATCTAGCAATGTCTCTTTGTGAGACAGCAGGCAAAGAAGACATAATCTTTCACAAAATTGTAAAGTCGTTTTTGTACTTGATCAGGCAGATGAAGCTTAGCTGAATCCTTCTAAATAACACGTAAACCGTACTGTTATGCAATATGTTGCAACAAATATCGATAGATAACCAATAACAATAAGTTACAACAGGTATCATTAGGTAACCAATAACAATATATTATAACAAGTATAATAACAGCTAGTAACGATAGGAAACCATTACAAACATATTACAATTAGTAGCGATAAATAATCAATAATAATAAACAATAGGTAACCAATAACAATATGTTACAACTAGTAACAATAGGCAACATTAAGAATATGTTACAGCTAGTAGCAATAGGTAACCAATAACAATATGTTACAACTAGTAACAATAGGCAACATTAAGAATATGTTACAGCTAGTAGCAATAGGTAACCAATAACAATAAGTTACAACTAGTAACAATAGGCAGCATTAAGAATATGTTACAGCTAGTAGCAATAGGTAACCAATAACAATATGTTACATGTAATAGCAATAGGTAACCAATAACAATATGCTACATGTAATAGCAATAAGTAACCAATAATAATATGTTACAACTAGTAACAACAGGTAACCAATAACAATGTGTTACATATAGTAGCAATAGATTATCGATAATAATATGTAACAACAAGTATCAGTAAAATAAATAGCAATATGTTACAATTAGTAGCTCTAGGTAACCAATAACAATATGTTACAACTAGTAGTGATAAGTAACCAATAGCAATATGTTACAACAGTAGCAATAGGAAACCATTAATAATATGTGACAACTAGCAGTGATGGGTAACCAATAACAATATGTAACAATAAGTATAAATAGATAACCAATAACAATATGTTACCACTGGTAGCAATAAAAGACCAATAACAATATGTTACAACTAGTAGCGATATGTAACCAATAAACATATGTTACAAGTAGTAGCAATAGATAACAAATACCAATATGTAACAAAAAATCTAAATAGATAACCTATAACGAATATGTAACGAAAAGTATCAATAGGTAACCAATCACAATATGGTAAAATTAGTAGCAACAGATAAATAATAACAATATATAACAAGAAATCTATATAGGTAACCAATAATAATATGTAACCACAAGAAGCGATAGGTAACCAATAATAATATATTACAACAAGTATCAATAGAAAAACAATAACAATATGTTACAACTAGTTGTAATATGTAACTAATAAGAATATATTACAACTAGTATCAATAGGTAACCAATAATAATATGTTACAATAGTATGGATGTTGTAACAAATAATAATGGTATAACTAATAACGATAGGTAACACATAACAATGTTACAACTAGTAGCAATATGTAACCAATAACAATATGTTACAACAAGTATAAGTAGGTAACCTATGGTTATATGTTACAATAAGTAGTGATAAGTAACCAAGAATAATGTTACAACTAGTAGCGATACATAACCAGTAATTATATGTTACAACTAATACCGATAGCTAACGAATAATGATATGTTACAAATAGTACTAATAGATAACCAATAACAATTATGTTACAACAAGTAGCGACAGGTAACTAATAACAATATGTTACAACTAGTACCAATACCTAACTAATAATAATGTTACAACTAATAACGGTAGGTTACCAATAACAATATGTTACAACAAGTATCAATAGGTAACCCTTACCAGTATGTTACAGTTAGTACTGATAGGTAATGAATAATATGATTTTATAAACGCAGCAATATGTAATCATTAACAATATGTTACAATAAATTGGAATAGGAAAGCAATAACAATATGTTACAACAAGTAGTCATAGATAATCAATAACAATATGTAACAACTAGTAGCAGTAGATAACTATAGCAACATGTTACAAAAAGTATCAATAGGCAACCAATAACAATATGTTACAACAAACAGCAATAGGTAAACAATAACAATACGTTACACCAAGCATCAATAGGTAACCAATAACAATATGTTACAACAAACAGGAACAGGTAACCAATAACAATATGTTACAATAGATAGCTTGGAAAACCAATGCCAACAATAGAATACTATTATGATTGTGATGATGCCCCATTGCACTTCAGCTATCTAGAATACTTCTATCCAGTCAGTAGAAAGTGGCCTTTCAGAAGGTATTCTATCAATAGTGCAGCCTGAAAATTCCAGAAAACATAGTCCATTGTCTTGTCAGCTAAAGGAAACGATCTTGTTTTTATGGGCTTCAGAGATGACGTGTGCTTCGATTATTCTTTAGCTTCTGGTTGGTTATGATGTAACTTTTATTAATAGAAAATCATCTTAATCAGTTTCAAACGGTTCAAGAGTGCTCTTTGACACAGTGCACCTAGTGCGTTTCTGTTCAGGTGCCAAAAGACGAAGGACAAACCTTGTAGAAACCTTTAAGAATCCCAGATTTTATCTGATCGCTCAATGGAATATGCCAAGCGCAAGGCTCTTTGCTATCTGACAATATAACATTGAACGATTTTGCATGACCATCTGCAGAGCAACATCAAAGTTATCCTTAGTTGTTGCTGTTGGAGGTCGTCCTGACTTTGGGTAATCTGCAACGTTTCTCTCACGGTTAAATTCTCTGATCCAATGTGCGATTGCCACATGTGAAGAGACAATCTCTGCTAATGTTCTCAACATGACACCATGAATTTTTGAGCCAATCATGCTTTTCAAACTATATATGCTTTTATATATAACTTTTTTATAACTGCGCGACTTCTGTTTTATCCATTTTTCACTGAATTATTGACCCTTGCTTATCCAAAACTCTGCAAAATATACACGAAGCATGTCAGACACTTAGAATTCGGCAGGAATGTTTACAACAGGTTGAACTTTCAAAATATAATCGGTTTGTATGCATCAATGCTTTTGATGCTTAAAACTTTTTATAAATCACTCCGGTATCACAACAACTGGCAATAGGTAATAAGTAGGGATATGACAACAGCATATTCTTTTCATTATTTTGACTCTCGAGTATATATCCGACACAGTTAGACACAGTTAATCAACAGAGAACCACATCACTCTATATAAAAGCATATAAGATATCAACGGATACACACTCGAGGGTCAAAACAATGAAAAGAATATGCTGCTGTCCTAGCTCTAGCAATAAGTAACACTGTGTAACAAGTTACCATATGTAACAAGAAAATACATTTAACAAGAAGCACTATGTAACAGGTAACAATATGAATCAAATAATTATATGTAGGTAAGAAAATTATGTAACAATTAAAAATATGTAACAAGTAGAAATATGTAGCAAGTAGAAATATGTAACAAGTACCAATGGGTGACGAAGGTATCTATATAGAACACAAAGATAATTATGTAACAAGTAAGAATATGCAACAACGAGAAATAGTACGTAAAAAGAAATAATAGTTACCAACAAGTAAAGATATGTAACAAAAACAATATGTAACGACAATTAAAAAATTGTAACACAAGGAACAATATATATCAAGTAACAATATATAACAAACGGTAAGATTATGTAACAAGGAGTAAAGATATGTAATAAGAAGTAGCAAGATAAATATCAGGTAAAATGTGTAACAATATGTGCGAACAAGTAACAAAAAGGTAACAAGTAGTAATAATATGCAACAAGTAACACTAAATAACAACTAAAATATGTAACAACAAACAACAACATGTATAACATGTAACACGATGGAACAGATAACACCATGTAACTAGTAATAATACGTATCAACAAGTAACAAAGTTTAACAAATAGCAATATGTAATCAAATGTAATAATATGTAACAAGAAGTACCAATTTCTATCAACACGCAGCAGCATGTAACAAGAAACAATATGTAACAAGAAGAAACAATATGTAACAAGAAGAAACAACAAGAAACAATATGTAACAACAAGAAACAATATGTAACAACAAGAAACAATATGTAACAAGAAGAAACAACAAGAAACAATATGTAACAAGAAGTACCAATTTCTATCAACATGTACCAACATGTAACAAGAAACAATATGTAACAAGAAGTCACAACAAGAAACAATATGTAACAGGAAGAACTAATTTATCCATTTACTTATTGCGGACTATTTTCCTCAACTCCTCGTTGTTGTCTCACAACATTTTGGCCAACTATTCCTCTGACCTTCGTCAGGTGGTTAACCATGGTGGCATAGGAACGCTGAATCTCCTAACTGCATCCTCGACGATTACTGCCTCCCAAAGAAGTACCAATATATAACAAAACATTGCAAAATGTAATCAGTAACAATTTGTAACAACAAGTAACAATATGCACAAACAGGTTTAATATGTAACAAAGTAACAATGTGTAACAAAATAAGTAACAATATTCACGAACAGGTTTAATATATAACAAAGTAACAATGTGTAAGAAAACAAGTAACAATATGCACGAACAGGTTTAATATGTAACAAAGTAACAATGTGTAACAAAATAAGTAACAATATGCACGAACAGGTTTAATATGTAACAAAGTTACAATGTGTAACAAAATAAGTAACAATATGCACGAACAGGTTTAATATGTAACAAAGTAACAATGTGTAACAAAACAAATAACAATATGTACGAACAGGTTTAATATGTAACAAAGTAACAATGTGTAAGAAAACAAGAAACAATATGCACGAACAGGTTTAATATGTAACAAAGTAAAAATGTGCAACAAAATAAGTAACAATATGCACGAACAGGTTTAATATGTAACAAAGTAACAATATGTAACAAAACACGTAACAATATGCACGAACAGGTTTAATATGTAACAAAGTAACAATGTGTAACAAAACAAGTAACAATATGCACAAACAGGTTTAATATGTAACAAAGTAACAATATGTAAGAAAACAAGTAACAATATGCACGAACAGGTTTAATATGTAACAGAGTAACAACATGTAAGAAAATAAGTAACAATATGCACGAACAGGTTTAATATGTAACAAAGTAACAATGTGTAACAAAAAAAGTAACAATATGCACGAACACGTTTAATATGTAACAAAGTAACAATGTGTAAGAAAACAAGTAACAATATGCACGAACAGGTTTAACATGTAACAAAGTAACAATGTGTAACAGAACAAGTAATAATATGCACGAACAGGTTGAATATGTAACAGGGTACCAATGTGTAACAAAATAAGTAACAATATGAACGAACAGGTTTTATATGTAACAAAGTGACAATGTGTAACAAAATTAGTAGCAATATGCACGAACAGGTTTAATATGTAACAAAGTAACAATGTGTAAGAAAACAAGTAACAATATGCACGAACAGGTTTAATATGTAACAAAGTAACAATGTGTAACAAAACTAGTAACAATATGTACGAACTGGTTTAATATGTAACAAAGTAACAATGTGTAACAAAATAAGTAACAATATGCACGAACACGTTTAATATGTAACAAAGGAACAATGTGTAAGACAACAAGTGACAATATGCACGAACAGGTTTAATATGTAACAAAGTAACAATGTGTAACAAAATAAGTAACAATATGCACGAACAGGTTTAATATGTAACAAAGTAACATTGTGTAACAAAATAAGTAACAATATGCACTAACAGTTTTAATATGTAACAAAGTAACAATATGTAAGAAAACAAGTTACAATATGCACGAACAGGTTTAATATGTAACAAAGTAACAATGTGTAACAAAAAAAGTAACAATATGCACGAACACGTTTAATATGTAACAAAGTAACAATGTGTAACAAAATAAGTAACAATATGCACAAACAGGTTTAATATGTAACAAAGTAACAATGTGTAACAAAACAAGTAACAATATGCACGAACAGGTTTAATATGTAACAAAGTAACAATGTGTAACAAAACAGGTAACAATATGCACGAACAGGTTTAATATGTAACAAAGTAACAATGTATAACAAAACAAGTAACAATATGCACGAACAGGTTTAATATGTAACAAAGTAACAATGTGTAACAAAACTAGTAACAATATGCACGAACAGGTTTTATATGTAACAAAGTAACAATGTGTAACAAAACAAGTAACAATATGCACGAACAGGTTTAATATGTAACAAAGTAACAACGTGTAACAAAACAAGTAACAATATGCACGAACACGTTTAATATGTAACAAAGTAAAAATGTGTAACAAAATAAGTAACAATATGAACGAACAGGTTTCATATGTAACAGAGTAACAACGTGTAAGAAAATAAGTAACAATATGTACGAACTGGTTTAATATGTAACAAAGTAACAATGTGTAACAAAATAAGTAACAATATGCACGAACAGGTTGAATATGTAACAAAGTAACAATGTGTAAGAAAACTAGTAACAATATGCACGAACAGGTTTAATGTGTAACAAAACAAGTAACAATATGCACGAACAGGTTTAATATGTAACAAAGTAACAATGTGTAACAAAATAAGTAACAATATGCACGAACAGGTTTAATATGTAACAGAGTAACAACGTGTAAGAAAATAAGTAACAATATGCACGAACAGGTTTAATATGTAACAAAGTAACAATGTGTAACAAAATAAGTAACAATATGCACGAACAGGTTGAATATGTAAAAAAGTAACAATGTGTAACAAAACTAGTAACAATATGCACGAACAGGTTTAATGTGTAACAAAACAAGTAACAATATGCACGAACAGGTTTAATATGTAACAAAGTAACAATGTGTAACAAAATAAGTAACAATATGCACGAACAGGTTTAATATGTAACAGAGTAACAACGTGTAAGAAAATAAGTAACAATATGCACGAACAGGTTTAATATGTAACAAAGTAACAATGTGTAACAAAACAAGTAACAATATGCACGAACAGGTTTAATATGTAACAAAGTAATAATGTGTAACAAAACAAGTAACAATATGCACAAACAGGTTTATTATGTACCTATTTACTATGCCTCCCCACGGGACAGAGTTAGACACCAGGGTCGTTTTTTTAATGTGGAGAAAAGGTACAAAAATAAAAAAAAAAAAATTTCTCAGTCGTGAAGGACTGATCATCCACCGAAAGAGAACAAGAAATGGAAGTGCAGCATTTGAAGACAGATACTACACTTTTATCTTGACCAAAAGGCCAAGTTGATGTAACAAAGTTACAATGTGTAACAAAACAAGTAACAATATGCACGAACAGGTTTAAGATGTAAGTAAGTAACAATGTGTAACAAAACAAGTAACAATATGCAACAATAAGTACACTGATCAGAACAGGCTTCCAATAATAAACATTAAAGCACGACTTATTTTGAGATCAAAACACAAAATAAAAAAGTAAAAGAAAGAGAAAAAGAAACGGGGCTCAAGTGTAGCATGACTTGCAGACCTATTTTCCACATATCAAATCATCAAAGATCGACCACCAGCAGAGAGATTAGTGCGTACAAATCAGCAGGAGATATACTTGATGCATGACCTCTCTTGTTCCTCTTGACCGTAGAGAGTGAAGTGGCGCGCGTGTGTGTGGAAGAGGCGGTGGTAATTTTTAGTTTATAGCTTTTAATTTGCAATTGTTTTCCTTGGTAACTTAATTTTATGTTTTTCTTTTATCGACAGAAGTTGTCTACGTTTAGGAAGTTTTTAGATGTGTGTTGATATCTGTATTATATTTGGATAATTCCAACAACTGGTTTCATCTTGGATGTCATTCTCGACAACATTTCGACCAATATAACCTCCTCCGCCCCCCCTTTTTTTGTAAGGTATGTCTTGTCAAACTCGGAATCTTTATTACGTTTCTGAATTTTTGAGATGAGGACTCGTGGTTCGTATTATTTGGATTCTTCAGACGACTGTTCTCAACTTGAATGTCATTTTCACAACATTTTGATCGATGTAACCTCCGAATTTCTTCAGGTGTATCTTGCTATCTATCCAGTCATGGCTGACGGAACGAGAGCATGCTAACCCCGTGAAGTACATAAAGGGTTTCATTCAAATTTTTTTTCCATATTCCCGAGTCTGACAGAGACATTCCTGAGTTCGACAAGATACACCCGAGGAAGGTCGGATGTTATATCGACCGAAACGTTGTGAAAATGACACTGAAGATGAGATTAGTAGCCTGAAGAATCTAAATAATACAAATAATGGGGAATCTTTATGTCAAACTTGGGAATCTGTATGGAATTTCTAATAAAACTCAATATTTAATCCACGAAGGTAGCTTGTTCTCCTTCCGTCAGCCATGGCTAGGTAGAAGTCTTAAGTAATTTGTAATTGTATTCTTAGTTTTGCTCGTATTGATAATCGAAACTTCAACCTCCAGAAGAAGGCCACTTAGAACTGATTATTACTCAGGCAATTAGCAATAAACTAACTCCTTCTTAAAGAGAGAAGGCAAAGCCTGAGAGGGTGGACCTACTAGAACTGCACAGAACCAGCATTAGACCGATATCAACAGGGACCAGATCATTACAGGAATTATTGTCGATTTTGGAGCCCGAGGATAAAATCCCTAGCTAGATTAAAAATAAATCCCTAGCTAGATTAAAAAAAAAAATCCCTAGCTAGATTAAAAAAAAAAATCCCTAGCTAAATTAAAAAAAAAATCCCTAGCTAGATTAATAAAAAAAAAAAATCCCTAGCTAGATTAAAAAAAATCCCTAGCCAGATTAAAAAAAAAATCTCTAGCTAGATTAAAAAAAAAATCCCTAACTAGATTAAAAAAAAAATCCCTAGCTAGATTAAAAAAAATCCCTAGCTAGATTTAAAAAAAATCCCTAGCTAGATTTAAAAAAAGAAATCCCTAGCTAGATTAAAAAAAAATCCCTAGCTAGATTAAAAAAAAATCCCTAGCTAGATTAAGAAAAATCCCTAGCTAGATTAAAAAAAAATCCCTAGCTAGATTAAAAAAAAAATCCATAGCTAGATTAAAAAAAATCCCTAGCTAGATGAAAAAAAAAATCCCTAGCTAGATTAAAAAAAAAATCCCTAGCTAGATTAAAAAAAAATCCCTAGCTAGATTAAAAAAAAAAATCCCTAGCTAGATTAAAAAAAAATCCCTAGCTAGATTAAAAAATAAAACCCTAGCTAGATTTAAAAAAAAAATCCCTAGCTAGCTTAAAAAAAATCCCTAGCTAGATTTAAAAAAATCCCTAGCTAGATTAAGAAAAAAACCCTAGCTAGATTAAAAAAAAAATCCCTAGCTAGATTAAAAAAAAAATCCCTAGCTAGATTAAAAAAAAATCCCTAGCTAGATTTTAAAAAAAAAATCCCTAGCTAGCTTAAAAAAAATCCCTAGCTAGATTAAAAAAAAAAATCCCTAGCTAGATTAAGAAAAAATCCCTAGCTAGATTAAAAAAAAAATCCCTAGCTAGATTAAAAAAAAAATCCCTAGCTAGATTAAAAAAAAAAATCCCTAGCTAGATTAAAAAAAAGAAATCCCTAGCTAGATTAAAAAAAAATCCCTAGCTAGATTAAAAAAAAAATCCCTAGCTAGATTAAGAAAAATCCCTAGCTAGATTAAAAAAAAAATCCCTAGCTAGATTAAAAAAAATTCCTAGCTAGATTAAAAAAAAATCCCTAGCTAGATTTTAAAAGAATCCCTAGCTAGATTAAGAAAAATCCTTAGCTAGATTAAAAAAAATCCCTAGCTAGATTAAAAAAATCCCTAGCTAGATTAAAAAAAAAATCCCTAGCTAGATTTAAAAAAAAAATCCCTAGCTAGCTTAAAAAAAATCCCTAGCTAGATTAAAAAAAAAATCCCTAGCTAGATTAAGAAAAAATCCCTAGCTAGATTAAAAAAAAAATCCCTAGCTAGATTAAAAAAAAATCCCTAGCTAGATTTAAAAAAAAATCCCTAGCTAGATTAAGAAAATATCCCTAGCTAGATTAAAAAAAAAATCCCTAGCTAGATTAAAAAAAAAATCCCTAGCTAGATTAAAAAAAAAATCCCTAGCTAGATTAAAAAAAAATCCCTAGCTAGATTTAAAAAAAATCCCTAGCTAGATTAAAAAAAACATCCCTAGCTAGATTTTAAAAAATCCCTAGCTAGATTAAAAAAAAATCCCTAGCTAGATTAAGAAAAAATCCCTAGCTAGATTTAAAAAAAAATCCCTAGCTAGATTAAAAAAAAAATCCCTAGCTAGATTAAAAAAAAATCCCTAGCTAGATTTTAAAAAAATCCCTAGCTAGATTTTAAAAAAATCCCTAGCTAGATTAAAAAAAAAATCCCTAGCTAGATTAAAAAAAATCCCTAGCTAGATTTAAAAAAAAATCCCTAGCTAGATTAAAAAAAAATCCCTAGCTAGATTAAAAAAAAAATCCCTAGCTAGATTAAAAAAAAAAATCCCTAGCTAGATTTAAAAAAAATCCCTTTCTAGATTTAAAAAAAAAAATCCCTAGCTAGATTAAAAAAAAAAAAATCCCTAGCTAGATTAAAGAAAAAATATCCCTAGCTGGATGAAAAAAAAAAAAATTGGATTTAAAAAGAAATGATTTAATGTAAGAACTTCTTTTGTCAAAATTTTATATTTTAACTTTTCTTTTATTATAAGGTTTCAGCTTTGTTTCACTTTCCTGGTAAAATACAAAATTAACTTTGCAATCTAGTGGGCAAGGTCTCTTCTCTTTCTTAAAGACCTTTTTTATTTTAATTTTTCTTTTATTAAACTAGAAACGTTAGTTTTTATCAGATCACTGGAGTTAAGCTTATATTGTCCCTGGATAGTACTTAAATGGGTGACTGTTGGAGATACCAAGGGTACCATAAATTTAGAAATGACTGTAAATCCACTGTCTTTAATAACATTGGGGAAAGGATGATTCCACCGTCATCTCCAATTTTGACGAAAATAACGGAGATCGTCATTGTAATTATGGTTGCATCAAAATGAAAGCGAAATCCTTAAATGATTCTTCTTAAAAAGAGTCAAAAAAAAAAAAAAAACGCGAATTCTGTAATTGTGAAAATGTGAAAATATTTCTAATATTGACCAAAATATTCATACTTTCCCCTACGTATTAGTGTGTAGATTCCCTTTTTTTACAATAAGCTGTTAGATTTAAAATGAAAGTCATCTAGAAAGGTTCTGCTCAGAGCACTCGTCCGTGCCTTGACAGATTTGAAAATCAACTTTATTTTCAATCTATATTATATTTCGATTCGTCTGTGTGTCTGACCGTTCCACCTTTTCTCGGAAATTATAAAGCCGATCAGGCTGAAATTTTGTAAGGACATTTGTTATGATAAGGTGTAGCAAACTAAGTACTATGGTATCCGCACAGCAAGGGATTAATAGGGATTAATAAGGATTAGCATTTAATAAAAAAAATTATCACAAATTTAACCATATTCAACAAATCAATTTGGCATAAATCACTCATTCTAAGTCAACAGACTATAACTTTTGCACATTTTTAACTGGCTAAAAATCTAGTCCTCTCATAATACTCTTCGTCATTCAATTGACAATCTATCCATCTCATTAACCTATATCCTCCAATGGCTTTTGGCCTTATAAGTGGTAACTCATCAGTAAAGGAAAAATGAACAAAATAGTCAATTGGATTTGCAACCTGCACATGGTGGTCCAAATGAAGCCACTATGTACCCCACAAAGACGAAATATTCAACAAGTATAAACGAACGACAATAGGTACACAACCTTTTAAACAACAATGCAATGCGTTCTCTTTCTTGCTTAAAGGTTACCCATTATTCATGTTGGTATTTCCAAGGTATTGTTAGATAAAAATTGATTGATTTTTTTGTTTACAAAATGAGATCCGACGTGATTTTATTTTTCTTATGCACATTTCCTTTTTCTTTCTTTTTTTTTTTTACTTGTTTTTTGTTTTTTAAGAGAACCATTTGCTATCTTTTTCTGCCCTTTTTTTTACACACTGTCATGGCCTATGTGTTCTATACTCAGGCTGTCGATAATAAAGAATTAAAACGCAAAACACCTTTACATATAAATTTTTATTACCTGTTTTTGTAAGTTTACAAAGTATAGTTCTTTTCTCTCTCTCTCTCTCTCTCTCTCTCTCTCTCTCTCTCTATATATATATATATATATATATATATATATATATATATATATATATATATATATATATATATATGCAGGGTGACCCCCCCCCCCAAAAAAAACAGGCCCCAACTCTAATTAGGCTCCATTTCTTAGTGTTTTGTCCAAATGAAATGAAACTTTGGTCATAACTAGTTTATTATATTCAAAACATCACATCAAAACACTAGGGTCTTTGGCCTTATTTTCTCTGTTCTACAGCATATGTTCTAGATGGCCTCCATTTAGCTTTTGTTTTTTTTTTGGGGGGGGGGTCACCCTGTATATATGCAGATCATCATATAATGATTAGATCACTCTGACAGAAGTTAAAAACATTTAAAAATAAATGTTTAAATTTCAACAGTATTTCTCGCGGTTAACGGTGGATTAGGTCCTTGCTAATAGAGTCAGAGATGGCTTTTGTTGCCGGGTTCGAGTCTACCGACCGGCGGTAATCATGACACCCTACACTGATGATTTCTGAAAGGATGAAACAATAGTGTCCGTAGGCATTTAATAATTATTATAGTAAATAATTTTTTCAGACCCTTTAAGAAACTCGTTTCTTATCGTTGAGCACTTTTAGTTGAAATAAAGTCGGTCAATTTAGCTTTCATGCGCAGATCATATAATGATTAGATCACTCTGACAGACATTAAAAACATTTTAAAAAATAAATCTTTAAATTTCAACAGTATTTCTCACGGTTAACGATGGCCTAATGGATTAAGTCCTTGCTAATGGAGTCAGAGGTGGTTTCTGTTGCCGGGTTCATCTATCGACCAGTGTTAATCCTAACACCCTGCATTGATGATTCCCGAAAGGATGAAACACTAATGTCTGTAGGTATTTAATTCTTATATATTTATGTTTCTTTTAGTCTGTATGTATGTTCTGTCCGTTCAACTTTTTCTAGAAAACTACTTAACCTATCTGGCTGAAATTTTGTCTGGACCTTTGTTAGGATAATGTGCAGCAAACTAAATGTTATGGTATCCTTTTGATGCACAGTTAGGGATAAATAGGGTTTAATAGAAGTTAGCTTTTAAGTTGGACTTTTCTAAAAAATTATTGAAACGATCTGGCTGAAATATTGTCTGAATCTTTGTTATGATAAGGTGCACCGAAGTAAGTATTATGGTATCCATTCAATGTGCGGTGAGGGATTAATAGAGATTAATATGGATTAGTGTTAGATGCGAAATTGAGCACAAATTTAACCATATCAAATCATCAGTTTGGCATAAATCATTCATTCTTAGTAAATGTGCTATAACTAAAATAACTAAAATGTATAGTATAGTATATATATATATATATATATATATATATATATATATATATATATATATATATATATATATATGGCTTGAGTTCCGTGAGAGGAGCATTGATTTCAATTTGAATAAAATAAAATACGTATCAATCATATACGTTTTGAAACCACAACGCAATATTACGAAAATAAACATAATTTCAAACTTGTAAAATATTGTTTATTTTCATAATATTGCGTTGTGATTTGGCTTTCAAAACGTATATGATACCTATTTTATTTTTTATATATAAAAACATTTGTATTCCGTTTATAGAGCCTAAAAGTTCTGATTTTGCTGTTATATATCGTTATATATCTGTATAAACTTTGAAGGAGTAGTTACTTGATCTGAGGATAGAGCTATGGATTTCAATGTGCATTCACTACTGTTTTTTTTTATAGAAAAAGTCTACAATCTACGAGAAATAGCAAGTGGATGGGTGCACGTAATATAATTTGAGTAAACTTCAATTCAGGTATATGCGTATAGGGTGTTGGTAACAAAAGAAGTTTTGTATAAAATGCGTTCATATCTATATCTATATGTATGTATGTATGTATGTATGGTGGGGGAACCAGTTTAGTCGCCAGTGACCCGACCATGAGGCAGGTAGTACTGGGTTACATGGTACCAGTAGCATATGACATTACCTGACACGTTTGGTGAGGAGGGCGGCTAGTCTTCCTGAACGATTAAAAACAAGACCTTCCAAAGGGCGAATGAACTCTTTTTCTGGGTCAACGGCCAACTAGCACCGTGTATATTTGTGTGTGTGTATATGTGTATTGGGGTAGAGAGGGCTCCCGTAAGCCGTGGTGAAGGCAACCCTTCTAGGAGAAGCAAATCTCTGATTTAAAAAACCATAAAGCGGAAGACCAGTACCCGCATTAAGCTGGTCTGCAGTTTAATTTGTTGCTGGCTATCTTGCTCTTGCTTGTTGCTGGATCTCAACATTTTGAACCGAGAGAGAGACTTAGCTGTCGTACAAAGCTAAGAATCTGTAACATCATATTTGTATAGATACTCCCTCAGACATTTGGGCTCATGGATTTTAAATGTCTGAGGGAGTGGCACTCGTCTGACAAGACGTTGCAATCATCATGTATGCATGTATGTAGGTCTATGTGAACTATTGAAATAGGTTGTCTCATAAAAAAGGGGGGTCATCATGCTGCCAAAGTTAGAGTGCACTTCATTAAATAAATTTTTGACCATTAATATAAAGTTTACAGCACATTAAATTAACTATAGAAAGTTAACTATGACTAAGAAGAAGAAATAGTATCACAGGGCTACAGATGCACAGAATCGCAGTTATATAATGTATGTATGTATGGGTGAGTATATAGTTATGTGCATGTGTCTATATGGGTGTATATTTATATGTATGGGTACGCGGTTGTATGTATATTTATGTGTATATGTATGTATATACATATATGTATATGTGTATCTATGTATTATATGCGTCTTATGTGTGTATTGTATATATATCTCTGTGGGTTTGTGTATATATGTATATGTATGTGTGTATCTGTATCTATGTGTATATATAATATATATATGTGTATGTGTGTATGCATGTATATGTGTATATATATATATGTATATCAAAAGGTAAATGGTTTATGATCTACAGGTTTTTAGGTTTGTCTTTAGATATTTAAAAAATTTCTAATCGATAGTTTATTAGTATTGGTATAATCACAGCGGTATATACACTTTTATATATCTTTTCGTATTTCTTTGTTCTTACAGTAAATATTTCCTTGCTAACTTACTTGGTGGGTCATAATGTTGAAAATACGCAATTTTTTTATACTAACTATTGATTAATCACAGTTAGGTCTGCATGCATGTCGACGATAATTATTTTTATATTTGTAAATATATGTGTGCATGTAGGTGGGTATATGTAGATATGTATATGTATGTATGTGTATGTGTGTATGTGTATATATATATATGTGTGTATATATATATATGTGTGTGTATATGTATATTTGTACATGTAGGTTTGCCTATGTGTGTATTATTATGTATATGTCTATATGTATGTCTATATGTATGCATGTGTGTATATGTGGATTTATATGCAACTTTCATGCATTGGGAGTGTATGTAATGCTCAACGCCTGCATAAAACTTTACGTGAGAGGGTATGTATTTTTCCGCTATATATGTTATAACTCAGTGGAAATTTCCTGCTAAATCACTTAATTATCTGAAATACTGTATTGTTGCATTTTATAATTTTTGGTTTTCTTACATTTTTATATTTTATATTTTTTATATTTTTATATTTTTTATATTTTTATATTTTTTATATTTTTGTGTGTATGTGTAGGGCAACATACAAAAATTGTGCATCCACTCTTGTGTATTTGTATGTATGTTTACTTCCGAAATATGCGTGTGTGTGTGTGTGTTAAAATCAGAAATATCGTTTTCCCCATACTGGATGGCCGTTGGGAATTGTTGAGCACTTAAAGTTTGACCGGTGGTTATAGGCGACATATTGTCTGAATTCTCAAGTAATTTACAACCCTAAACCAAAGAATAGATACTTAATTTTTAGGTTATAAAAAGAATAAAATAAAAATTGTTCCTACCGAAGTTAAGATGAGAAGAAATAAAAGCCTGAGATAAATGGATTGCTCAGAGGCCTTGCTTATCCTCTCCCATACCAACCTCCACCCCTATTCTATGACAAGATTCTTACTTTGTAAGTGATATAAGAAAATGTTTTGTATCTTGAGTTTCAGTTTTCGAGGGAAATTCTTGGCCTGAAGATGTAATCTCCCCAATAACGGGTGATTACAGAAAAATGTATGCACATATGTAGCCATCAATGTTTGTATAAATAAATTTAATACACACACACACACACACACACACACACACACACACACACACACACACACACACACACACACACACACACATATATGTACACACACACACACACACACACACACATATATATATATATATAATGTGTCTGTGTCTGTGTACATTTCCCTACGCAATAACTCTGTCAATTTTTAGTCTACAGACTCGAAATTTGATATACAGGGTACTGAGATTTGGGAAAATCGATGTGATCGGTTTTTGGCCAGAAATTTGTCGATTAAGGGGTCATGAATCTAACTTAATAACTTGATTTGAGCCTAAAACAATAAATTTTAAGGTGTCATAATAGGGGTCAAAGTTAAAAAAAAAAAATTGACCTCTGCGGTCTCTTTTAAATTACTCAGACAATTTCTGGTTTAAATATTTGAAATTTTACATAAAGGGTATACAGAGATAGGGCAAGCTTTTTCATCAGTTTGGGTCGAAAATTTTTAGTTACCAATATCTAAATGTATGTATGTATGTCTGCTTACATGTCTGCTTTAAACTTTCAATAGAGACGACGGATTTTACCAAGATCAGTATCGTTTTAAAGTTCGACCTTTCATACGACAAATATCGAAAAATTGGCTAAAAACATTAATATCTTCCCCTTCAACTAGGCACTTTTCTACAGGGGGGGGATCACTTTTTTCGCCGATATTTTTTAAAGTTATCCTTTCCTTTAGAGTGTTTACCCTTAATTTTTAAAAATTGTCGCTTCCGGTTTGGCGGTGGTCGTAAAAGTATAAACGTTAGTTTTACCCCGTTCTTTTCCTCCTTTGCGGTACGGGTTCGAGCCTGCCTTCCTACTACCACTTTTTTTTTTTTTGCTCAACATACACATCCAAACACCCGGGCAACGCCGGTCTGAAATGCTAGTATATATATATACATATATATATATATATATATATATATATATATATATATATATATATATATATATATATATATATATAGGCTTTACGGACTGGTTTCGTCTGTGGAAAGCAACCGTTTATTAAGTCACCTGATGAGAACCTCTGGTTTTAACCAGCAATTTATCCAAAACATTAGCATATCCAGTGTCGCGATCATGTAAATTAGTTTATATTAATAAAAAAATATATCTTGCTCTTCTTTTATTGAGCATTCTTAATAACCTTGTTAAATCCATTAGTTATCATTCTTGAATACCTTTAACCTGATATATATATATATATATATATATATATATATATATTTTGTTCATCAAAATAGGGCATATTTGCCACTAAAACGTAAAAGAATCTTATGATAGGGGCCAGATTTGTGGAGGAAGGGACAACTTATGTGGAGAGTTTGTCAGCGAGATGTTTGTTCACATTTAAATGTGTGCGATAACAGGGAGCAGGAAGGGAATTCCACAGGTAAGCAATTTGATAAAAGACGCTATCCGGGTAGAATGTCTTCCAGTGTCTCACATCTACAGTGAAGGAGTGTGACTAACCGTTAATCTGGGGGTGGGTGGGTGATATTTTCGTTTAGGGGGTACCATTGTAGTAACTTCATCAAAGAATATTCAATGAAAGTACTTATAAACAAGCATAAGAATGCAACACTGTAGTGATGCAACAGGGGCTGGAGCTTGGTAGATAGTGCGAGAGCTACTAGGTTAGAAATTCTTTCTTACAGTTTGTTGAAAAGGGAGAGGATAGTGATTAGTGAACCAGCCCAGACGTGATAAGAATGTCCCATGCATTTGCGAATGGTGGCTTTATAGAGATATTGGATACTGGCAGGTGTGAGAAGTTTTCTATTTACGTAGACCTTCTTTGTAGCAGTCTTGATAACATCTTCTATGTACGTATTCTATTTCATGTTGCCTGAAGATGTCAGGTTGAGGAGTTTAAACGAGGACTCTCAGGAAAGATGCTACCGACCATGACAATCGGTGACTGGAAAAGTTTCTTATTGTTATTAAGGAAAAGTAGTTTTGTCTTAGCAGCATTAAATGTGACCATTCGTTCTTTGACCCTATTCTACTACAAACTGGAGCTGGAGATCATTTTCATATGTGTGGACATTCAATTTGCTCTCATGCCGGGAATAGAGTGTCATCCTTTATGATTTTCTAATCAGATGTTTTTAGTTTAAAGCTAGGTGAAAAGTGAAGAAATGCACCCTTTTTATACTTTTGGATTGCTGCTGATATGAAACTTTGATGAGATCTGAATGGTTATCTCGAGTGACGATATGTGCAGAAAGAAAGAAAGAAATTGTGGTGGTTCCTGTAACAAGAGTTAAGTTCTTCGAAGATCAAACATTGTGTTTGTTAGGAATACTGGGGCATAAACATGGTTGGCATAGCATGTTATATTTATTTTTCAAATATACTGATTTATTTTAGATTTTTTTCAAGCTAATGTATTCTTCTTATTATTATTGAATAGTTTTTTGAAAGTTCAATTAAATTATTATGATGTAGTCATTAAATTCTTAATCAAATAAAATATTGATTGCGTGTTGTAGAAGAATCTGCTACTGTTGCTGACTATCGTCTTTTTGATAGTGAAAATTCCATTCATCCAGCAGAGATTCGAGGATGTGGTAGCTTCGTTTTGTCCTGTTGACATCTTTTCAGTTCCAGGTGCTTTTCATTGGAGAGTCGTGTAGATTCGAAAGACTTTGAATCTGGGGTTTTAGAATCACCCATGTGCATGCACTAAATACAATACGACACACTAGATAGGCTCCTAATCGAAGATATTAGTTTGTGACTGATTTTGTAGAAGGCAGGAGAAGAGAAGAGGTTGGAGCTTTGAAAAACATGCTCACATGGGGTGCAGCAAATGTTGCAAATAGTGGGCTGTGATTGGTTGTTTTTCACTCAATCACAGAGCACGTAACAAATGACTCAATTATAATAATTTTCAGTATATCACTTAATCAGACAATACTTAATGAAATAACCTCCTATTTAATTCAAGCGAAACGTGTTCAATTTAATTAAACTTCGTTGCAGCAGCTATAATGCAAATCCACGAGGAAAAAAAGTGAGTAGTCATTCCAAATCTTGTTATTTTTGTGCAGCAACGAGAGTTCACTTATGCAAATGGACATTCTTTTGCATGGGTGAATACTCGCTGTGATAAAACGAGTAAGAATGTTCCTGCCGGCACAAATGGTAAAGTTGACGGGACGAATTGGGGGCAACTGTTCAGTGAAAGAGAGAGAGAGAGAGAGAGAGAGAGAGAGAGAGAGAGAGAGAGAGAGAGAGAGAGAGAGAAGATTCAGTTGGTAACGTTTGTGTGAGATTATTTCTTTGATAAGATGCGTGTTTTGGGAGAATTGTTAATAAAATTTGAGAGTCACAATTTTATTTGTTTTTTTTGTGTGTGAGTTTTTAACTTTCACTACTACAGTTATTGCATTTATTTAATTTAGTCAACCTTATTTAATTAAATCTTACTTATTTAATTAAACCAAACCCTATTTAATTCAATAAGATCCCATAGTTGGTAATGCACTCGAGCTCACTAATGTTTGTTAAATATAGTTCCCTTCTAAGTGGAGGTGCAGTGTTTATTAAGTTACTCACAAACAAAATACATGGTTGTTATCGAATGCAAATCACAGCGCAATTAAATCAATGCTCACATTGTTTGCGACTCCCTTGACTGAGGCATTTAATCCCCAATCATCTCCATGGGAGATGATTGGTGATTCTCACCTTTAATTAAAGTCTCACAGCAACCAAAAAAAGAATATTTTCAAATTTGAAGAAAAGACCATTTACTTGAAAATGTTAGGTTGAGGAGTTTGAACGTGGACTCTGAATGGTTGCCTCGAGTAACGATATGTGCAGAGATTGACATCGCCTTCTCTTCTGCTAGTGACAAAGAACGTTCATTGCTCTTAAGTTATTCTCTACATGTGCTGTTTACTTTGAGACTTCCAACTAACCTACGTCTCTCACCGATTCTCAGTTTGAGACATATCATGTCAGGCCTACTTCGCCGGATGAGGTGATATTTGAGTGCGTTCACTGATTTGGTGACCCAGGTTTCATGTGTACATGTCAAGGTTGGCCTGTAAATCCAAATCAGTATATGAATACTAGCAAACGTACCCTTTACTATTACTCTGGTTCACCAATCTTTGTTACATATATCTCCCCTTTGAGGGGGAGGTTCAGTGTCTTATGAGGCACAATCAAACAAAATACATGTTTGTTAACAATGTAAATCACAAATCATAAAAGCACAATTCAATCTTACCTTGTGTCATCTGCTCTTCCCGTAACTATGGCAATTCATCCACGATCATCGTCAGGGTGAGAGATTCTCGCCTATACTAAAAGTCCTCCAGCAATTAAAGAAAAAAATCGAAAGCAAAAAAGAAAAGAAGGGATGGAACTCCTCGCTAACTCTTCATAACTCCCAATTCGCTGCAGCAACTCTCAACGTTGTACTTGGTTGGCACAAAAAGCTTTTCTCTTCCACAACTCGCTTGATTATTCACTGCAATAGAACATTTCTTCTTCTTCTTCTTCTTCTTCTTCTTCTTCTTCTTCTTCTTTTTCTTCTTCCCAACTGACAACAAACTCACGCAAACGAGATAACATTAAACACACACACACACACACACACACACACACACACACACACACACACACACACACGCACACACACACACACACACACAAACGAAAGACGCTTGCCACACAAAATGCATCTTTTTATACTACTACCTCAAACATAAGAAGCGCATAAATTTGCATACGTATTTTTTTGGACCCAGAAGGGTCCCAAGTTCGAGTGTCAATGCTTTTCTACAGCGGGCACATGCTAACTGTGGGGGCTTATTACTATGACTTTCCACACCATCACAAGAATATTTTCGAATTTAAAGAAAACACCATTTATTTAGATGTTGGTGTCGTCTTCTCTTCTGAAAGCAATGAATGATGTTAGGCTACAGGCCTCAGGCCTCAGGCCTCAGGTAGCTTTAGCCTATTAAATTATCATCGATAAATCATTCTTTACATGTGCTGTCAGCTCCAAAGCCTACCATGAACTCACCTAAGGTTCTTATTCCCTTTCTACTTGAGTCACAGAGCGTCACGTCAGCTTCTGACTATGAAGATCAAGGTGACATTTGAGTGCATATTCACTGACTTGATGACCCTTATTTTTTGTGTATGCGTCAACATTGGCCTGCAAATCCAAATCAGCAGATTGATACGATCAAAAACGTACTTTTTACTATTTTAAAGGTTTCACAATATTGAAATGATGCATCGTAAAAAGGTCGAGGGATACTTTGGTCGAAATATTGCAAGATGAGACTAATAGTCTGAATAAACAAAATAATTATCAATCTTTATCTCGAAATTGTGAAACATGAATCAGATTTTATTCACTCAAACGTTATTTAATCCAGAAAAGATTTATTTAATTCGATAAAGACACATTAAGTTTATATATATATCTTATTTAATGAAATCATATTTCATTCAGATAACGTTTAAATTAATAAAATCCTATATAATTAAGTCAGACCTATTTAACTTATATAACCCTCATTTAATTAGTTGAACCTTATTTGAATTATAAAACTACGAGTATCTTTGTCAAACTCATTTAGTTATACCCTATTTTTTTTTTTATGGAAACTGCTTCAGACAAGGCATGAAGCCACTTTACGTAAGGAATTAACAAGAACGAAAGATAATTAGTGCAAAAATAAAAGATTCCTAATGACCTTGGTCTTGCAAAGACCAAGACTGTAAGTAGGAGGAAGGAAAACAGTCAGCAGAAAGAGAGTTCCACAAGCTTGTTGTTCTTGGAAAGAAGCTACTGGAATAGAAAACTGTATTACAGTTGGGTTTCGAAACAACAAATTGATGGAGACCACTAGACCAACGAGAAAAATGAGCTGAAGCAAAGGAAGGTGCGAATAGATGAAACAATTCTGAAGAACCGACGCCATAATAATATTTATAGAAAAGATTGAGACTAGAAGCATTACATGTGTGTGTGCATGTGTGTGTGTGTGTGTGTGTGTGTGTGTGTGTGTGTGTGTGTGTGAGAGAGAGAGAGAGACAGAGAGAGACAGAGAGAGAGACAGAGAGAGAGATGGAAAGAACGAGAGAGACAAAGAGAGAAAGACAGAAAGAGATAGAGAGAGAAAGACAGAAAGAGAAAGAGAGAGAGAAAGAGAGAGAGAGAGAGAGAGAGAGAGAGAGAGAGAGAGAGAGAGAGCGTGCAGATAAAAAGGAAGTGGGGGGTCGATACAGTTACAGGTACGTTTCTATTACATTCCGTTAAATTCTTTTTGATTCTGAAAATCTCTAATTAATTTGGAGAAGCTTATTTAATTTTATCCAACCCTATATAATTCAAAAAACCTCATTTAATTCCGAACATTTTATTTAATTCAGAAAATATCATTGAATTGAAATAATCCTTTTTATTCCTGAAAGCACCTATTGAATTTAATCAAATTCTATTTATTAAAAAAATCCTGTTTAATTTAATCAAACTCTACTTATTTTAGAACTCCTCCTATTTATTTTAGCCAATAACCATTTAATTCAAATAACTATTATTTAATTCAGTAAGGCCCTATCAAATTGAGGGGCCCCTTTTTTATTTAGGTGAACGCTATTTAATTCAGCCAAACACTGTTTAATTCCAAAAAACTGATATTTAATTTAATCAAATCCTATTTAATTATAATCACTGCTATTTAATTCATAAACCCTTATTTAGCTTAATAATTATTTAAATTCACATTTAAATTAACCGAAGTCTATCTAATTTAACTAAATCCCGTTTAATTCCATCAGACATTAATTAGGTTGGTTTCTTCTATTATGCTAGAAAATTACTTACGCTTGAGAGTATCCTATATCTCTAGAAAGCCACAATTCGTCCATTGTGGGATGGTGCATCTACACTCAGTTCTCTCTTTTAGATAGAATCCAAAAACGAGTCTCAAACCGATTAGATCCTGTACTATCGACCAAGCTCCAACCTCTGTCCCATCGCCACAATGTTGCATCCCTGTGCCTGTTTTACAAGTACTTTAATGTAATGTGCTCTGATAAACTCATAAAACTTGTGCCCTCTCGACATAAATACTCCTGATTAAATACCAGTAGCAAGTGGTGGTTCAGGAAGACTGGAAACAATACCGAGAGAAGCAGAGAGCACATAGATATAGATAAGCTCCTTCAGTCTTTGACAGACTATGGATACCCACCGTAGGGAGTGCTTGTGCAATGGCAAGTGAAGTGAATGTTCAGGACGACTGGAAACAAATGCCAAGATAAGTGGAGAGCACATAGAGTGCCTAGAATTCCCAAATGGTCACCCATCTGGTAATAACCAGGATCAACGTTGCTTAACTTCGGTGATCTAATGAGAACTGGTGTGTCAATGTGATTATGCCGTATATGGAGAGTACATACAGCATCTAGAATTCCCAAATGGTCACCCATCTAGTACTAGCCAGGCTCAACATTGCTTAACTCCACACATAGTCCCCTATAGACATGATGCCCATTAGTAGCCCCTTTTGTCCAAGTTACAATATGCCTTGTTTGAGGTGGAAAAGTAAAAAAAGAAAGTATTAAAAAATTTCAGTCAACTATATATATTAGGCAGTAATGTTCCATGAAATGTTTCCTGTGAAATAAATAATAATCTCTGCATATCTAATTATGTTAAAAAAAAATTGAAAAAAGCATCCTTGGCTTTACCGTGATCTATAGCAAAATTCAATGTTTTATTCTGTCGTTCATGTCCCAGCAGGTTTTATAAAAACTAGTTGAGTCATTTTTATATAATCTGACAAACAATCAAACCTGAAAAGCTAATTATTGTATTAATGCCACGATCATCCGTGTATTGAATTTACGGTCAATTTCCCCAAGAATAATCCTCAAGGTCGTTCTAGTTACTATCTACAGTGACATAGAACATCTATTTCAATAACTATCTATCATAACAAAATATCACTTCTATTGGTATGTCTTGTTATTGATGTTGAAACGACCTTCCACTGCCTGGGCTACATGTTGAATGCAGGCAGTGATTGCGAGCATGCGATCTTGGCTTACTGTTTATGTTGCTTGTGGAAAGTCCAGGAAGTTGCTGCCAATTCTTATATCTGGGCACATTTGTTTCAGGACTTGAGACAAGGCTTTTTCAGTCTGTGTTTGCTCCACCATCTTGCATTGCAATAACACATGGGTGCCAAGTGCTTCTGATTCACAATGGCTTTGGAGAAATGGCCATGCAATAATCAGGTGGATGTATAACAGCAAACTAGAGAATCCCTTCAGACATGCTCTACCAGAAGCTTAGTATTAGTGGGATTTGGTGCCTCAAGTGGTTTAACCATGTACAGCATGCTCCTTCGACCATCACCTCCACTTGCAATATGATGTATACACACTAAATCGAATTGCATTATGATGCAATGTGATGTTATCTCGTGTTGCCCAGCCTGGAGTCTGGGACACTTACAACATCTTGAATTACCAAAACCTGGTTGATGAAGATAAAGATGATTGTGTCTGCTTATTCCAATGAAACTTGATAATCATGATCCATGTGGTCTCATAGGCTATGTACAGTTGATGCATGTGGTGATCCTTCAATCAGGAGAATGAAAGTTCAAAATAAATTGGACATGCGCTTGTCTTAGGCAGAGTGCACATTGTGAAAAACATGGCACACTCTTAGGACCATGCATATGATGACTGTCCCTTTTCAGAATTTTTATTAAAATTGTTTTAAATCATCATCATCATCATCATCATCATCATCATCATCATCATCATCATCATCATCATCATCATCATCATCATCGATATGACCTTAAACTATATCCGATGGTGAGGCCTCAGCTTGCGGGCTTTGGGGAGTGTGAAGCCACCCTTTAATTGCCATTGCTCCCAGGTCCACTCTGTCCCGGAGTGGTAGTACCTGTTAGGGTTCCAACTATGGGTTAAATAGAAACAGACTTGAGAAAAAAAATATATTCTATAAAAATATTTTTCTTCAAAATCACTGGATTCAACATTAAATAACCTGAAAAGGGTTGATATTTCGTAAAACAAAAACAACCAACCAACAATCATGATCATCATCCATTATTGTGTCGTTTAGTCCTCACGTTCCATAAGTGATGTTTCTAGCAAATGGGGAAGAATTGTTATAAGGGTCAGAATCTATCCATGTAGCACATAGTTTACTATTTTTTTTTTTTTTTACCTTGAAGTAGATTTTCTTTTTTAAATTTTTTTAGCTCCTTACACATCTTTATCATATTAGAAACTAGCGCCTGGATAAAATACGCTTAAATATGATATTTTAATTTGTCCACATTTCGTATATATTATCATAGAGTCGTGATTTCACAAGTAAAAAAAAAGTATTTGGATGCCATCAGCTAGAATCGAAACCAAAAGCAAAACTGTAGCATTCAAAGCTGGTGACGTTACCACTGTATCAACGCGAGGTATATATTAACTGATAAAAAACTAAACTAAACTGAATGTACAAAATGTATAACGATTTTTCCAAATTTGACCTCTTTTTGACCCCTTAAAAACTATTTCAACAAGCTAAAGACCCATAAAAGAATGGTCCATAAAAAATCCAATCATTTGAGGCCCCTAGCGCCGCTGTGCAACTTTTAGTTTCCGGGAAGATAGAGTTTGAAAATAAAGAGACAGACAGACAGACATAGTGAGTTTTATAAATTAGATTACTTCATGATAATATTGAAAACACATTCATAAAATAATTATTTTATAATATTTGAAATTCTCAAGTGGGAATAAATAATTCGAATAAGTCCTTTTTATAGGGACCCATCAGTGTAAGAAGCTCAACACTTGAGGATGATGAAAAGAATTAACCTTCAAAATGCCATGGTGTAAATAGTTTCTATAACCTTTTTCATATGTTTTTCCTTATTGAACTGACAAATAAATCTCTCTCCCTCCCTCCCTCCCTCTCTCTCTCTCTCTCTCTCTCTCTCTCTCTCTCTATATATATATATATATATATATATATATATATATATATATATATATATATATATATATATACTAGCAGATGGGTGGGTGTAAGGCGCTCGGCTTTGCAAATACACTTAAATATGATATTTTAATTTGTCCAGATTTCGTATATATTATTATAGAGTCGTGATTTCAAAAGTTTTTTTTTTTTAAAAGTATTTGGGTGCCGTCAGCTAGAATCAAAATCGAAAGCAAAACTGTCGCATTCAAAAACTGGTGACGTTACCATTGTATCAACGTGACACGCATATGTGCTTATTAAAAAATAAACTAATATGAATGCATGACGATTTTTTAAAATTTAGACCCATTTTTGACCCCTTAAGGATTATTTTAACCAGCTAAAGACCCATAAAAACGGCTCATAAAAAAATCCAATCATTTGAAACCCTTAGTGCTGCTGTGTGACTTTTAGTTTCGGAGGAGATAGAGTTTGAAAATATGGGGACAGACAGACAGACATAGTGAGTTTTATAAATTAGATATATCTATATTTATTTTATTTTGTTTTGAATTCATTATATATATCTATGTGTGTGTTTTGAATTGAAAGCCGTTTTTGGTTTCAGAAGAAAAGAAAAAAATCTTGTTCCATACAAAATGACAGTCGTCAATCAGAAAAGCTTTGAATTGTAAAAACCAAGATGAAGATGAAGAATAGGGTTTTCCGTTGGGTAGTCGATCTGTACAAGTGTCAGATTGTAAAAGTCTGCAGATGGAGAACAAATTTCTTCTTGTATTAGACATGAAAAAATCATGTGCATGAATTATAAAATATCCAGCATGCTTTATTGAGTAATTCTAGTTTCTGATTGGTTCTGAGTAGAGCCTGGTTCCATTTGATTGGTCAAGTCATATCGGCAGTGTCTATAAATAGAACCTTCTTGGGGAATCATACACTAGACATAATAGCAAAAATATTGCAACAATGTGTGTGTGTGTGTGTGTGTGTGTGTGTGTGTGTGTTTTCAGTGGTCTGTGCTAGATGCAGAACTTACCATCTGCCAACCCTCTTCTATCAAGCCATTTACTCAGAGCTGACCTACTAGTGGACAAGGGAAGAAGGAAGACTGTATAAATCATGCAACAACAAGATTAAATCCAAACCAGAGCTTCCCTGCTGTTGTGGTCAGTCTTGGCTGTCACACATAGGAATGGCCAGCCATTTGTCAAAAAGCAATTACGCATGGAAGCCAGACTTTTATAGTTATGGATGGCTCAACTGAACCTATAATTTTCTCCATCTCTCTTGGACATAAACCCAGTCTATTAATAATCTCAACAGAAATTTATTTGTGAAAATCAGATTTTATACAGTTACAGTTGGCTTAAATAAAGGATAACTTTTCTCCATCTCTCCTAAACACAAGCCAAATTTTATAATGCTAAATCAACAGTAACACTGAGGGTTTCTGCAAAGAATCTATATTATATTTCTCAACGTTTATCTGTCTGTTTGTCTGTTCATTCCAAATTTTCTTGGAAACTACTGGGTGGATCTGGCTGAAATTTTGCATAGATCTTTGTAATGATAATGTTAAGCGACTAAGTATTATGGTATAGTTCAATTCACAATGAGAGATTAATAGGAATTAGTCATCACAATACCACATTGCAGGGCTGATTTGACTGAAATTTTGTATGGACATTTGTTATGATAAGGTGCAGCGAACTAAGTATTATAGTATCATTCTACATCAATACGACATAACTTTTGCCTATTTATAATGGGCTAAATATAATTTAGTATAAGATATTGACGGTAAATGCGTTAGATTAAAATACAGATAGAATAGTAAGTATCAAAGTGAAATCAATAGCAGAAGGATAAAAGGAAAAACACTGTGAAAAAAAAAATCAATGATACAATATGACAATGAAGGTATATTCATAAGCTGCTGTAATTGTGGTTTAGTATTATTAACCTTTGCTGATATTCAGAAGAGAAATTTTAGAACATTAGGGTCTTCCATAAGTGAAAAAATCTAATTTTCAGAAATGATTGTTGGGATCGTTTGAAGTTGAAGAAATAGTTACAATTAATATAATAGGACAATACAACGGTTTTTATCTCCTTCCTATGGTGGGAGGATGTGACAAAAGGGTTGAGCAGTGTGACACAAGAACAGTACTCAAGAGGAGGATCATCTCAGGCGATCATCAATAAATCAAACGTCCTTTCAAAGAGAGAAGACAAAACTTGGGAGGATGGGCGTCCTAGAAATGTGCAGGACTAGAAACATACTACAATTAACAAGGAAAAGTCAATTTCAGAAATGGACTAGACTCTGTTGTCTTTCATGCTAAAAGTAAGCCAATAAAATTAATTTATAATAGGCAATAGGGCAATACAATTTAATAAGGAAATACAATTTAATAAGGAAATACAATTTAATATGGAAATACAATTTAATAAGGAAATACAATTTAATAAGGAAATACAATTTAATAAGGAAATACAATTTAATATGGAAATACAATTTAATAAGGAAATACAATTTAATATGGAAATACAATTTAATAAGGAAATACAATTTAATATGGAAATACAATTTAATAAGGAAATACAATTTAATATGGAAATACAATTTAATAAGGAAATACAATTTAATATGGAAATACAATTTAATAAGGAAATACAATTTAATATGGAAATACAATTTAATAAGGAAATACAATTTAATAGGGAAATACAATTTAATAAGGAAATACAATTTAATATGGAAATACAATTTAATATGGAAATACAATTTAATAAGGAAATACAATTTAATAAGGAAATACAATTTAATATGGAAATACAATTTAATAAGGAAATACAATTTAATAAGGAAATACAATTTAATAGGGCAATACAATTTAATATGGAAATACAATTCAATAAGGAAATACAATTTAATAAGGCAATACAATTTAATATGGAAATAAAATTTAATAAGGAAATACAATTTAATAGGGCAATACAATTTAATATGGAAATAAAATTTAATAGGGAAATACAATTTAATAAGGAAATACAATTTAATAAGGCAATACAATTTAATATGGAAATAAAATTTAATAAGGAAATACAATTCAATAGGGCAATACAATTAAATAAAGCAATACAATTTAATAGAGCAATACAATTCAATAGGGAAATACAATTAAATGAGGCAATACAATTTAATAAGGAAATACAATTCAATAAGGCAATGCAATCCAATAGGGCAATACGATTTAATAAGGCAATAGAATTCAATAGGGCAATACAATTTAATTGGGTAATCCAATCCAATAGGTCAATACAATTTAATAAGGCAATACAATTTAATAGGGAAATACAATTCAATAAGGCAATACAATTTAATGGGGGAATGCAATCAAATAAGACAATACAATTAAATAAGGCAATAATATTTAATGGGGCAATACGATTCAATAGGGCAATAAAATTTAATAGGCAATACAATTTAATAAGGCGATACAATTTAATAAGGAAATGCATTTTTATAAGGCAATACAATTCAATAGGGAAATACAATTCAATAGGGCAATATAATTGAATAGAGCAATACAATTTAATGGGGCAATCCAATACAATAGGGCAATACAATTTAATAAGGCAATACAATTTAATAGGACAATACAATTCAATAGGGCAATATAATTTAATGGGGCAATAAAATTCAATAGGGCAATAATATTTAATAGGCAATACAATTCAATAGGGCAATACAATTCAATAGAGCAATACAATTCAATAGGCAATACAATTCAATAGGGCTATACAATTTAATAGAGCAATAAAATTCAATAGGGCAATACACTTCAATAGTGCAATGCAATTTAATAAGGCAATACAATTTAATATGGTAATACAATTTAATAGGGCAATACAATTTTATAGGGCAATAAAATTCAATAGAACAGTACAATTTAATAAGGCAATACAATTTAATAGGGTAATAAAATTTAATAGGACAATAAAATTCAATAAGGCCATAACCTTTAATAGGGCAATACAATTAAATAGGGCAATACAATTCAATAAGTCAATACAACTAAATAGGGCAATGCAATTCAATAGGACAATACAATTTAATAAGGCAATCCAATCCAATAGGACAATACAATACAATAGGGCAATGCAATTTAATGGGGTAATACAATTCAATAGAGCAATACAATTCAATAAAAAAATACAATAGAGCAATACAATTTAACTGGGCAATGCAATTTAATAAGGCAATACAATTTTATAGGGCAATACAATACAATAGGACAATGCAATTTAATAGGGCAATACAATTCAATATGGCAATACAATTTAATAGGGCAATACAATTTAATAGGCAATAAAATTTAATAGTCAATACAATTTAATAGGGAAATGCAAAACAATACAATAAAATTGCAGTTATGCATTTCATAAAAAAAACGTAAATCAATATAAAGAAAAATACAGTTTTATCAAAAATCAAGTAGAAGTTAACAGCAGCAGCAACAACAACAACAACAACAACAACAACAGAATTAAATTTTATTTCTAAAGAGGGACACATCTTTTATAGATTTTCAATAAAAAATATAAGTTATCCCCCTTTATATCTTAGATAAGGAAATTGCCACTTGAATCCTGATTCATATAGCTAATCTAAAACAGATTTCATCTAGTTTTTTGTGTAAAAGGTTAGCACTGCTATATATACCTTAGTAATAAGCTTTTCTTGTCCTTATAAAATAATGTTTACTCTGAAGAGTGTATTGTGGCTGGGCATGTCCATTTTGAAACTGTGCATTCTGCATTGGAAAGAAAGGTTTGTGTGTATCACTAGCGTTAGAGCTTTACTTTCAAATGTTTTTTTTTTTAACATTTGGGGTCGTTTTTTATTTTTAACTTTATCAATGCTGGTCAATAAGTACATTTCAGAGGTAGAGATGGTTCTAGTGTGAGTACAAGAATTAAGAGTGAATGAATTAAGTTCAGGGAACTTCTGTCATTACTAATTAGCAGAGCATTACCATCGTTGACTAAAGGAAGGCATGCATACACAGTGTTATGATGTATGAAGGTGAAATCTGACTATAGAGGGTTGAAGACATGTGTTGCATGAAGAGAAATGCTATGAGAATGATACAATGGATGCGCAATGTGAGTCCTAAAGACAAACTCACGTGTGATGACCTCAGAGAAAGATTAAATCTGGTCAGTATAGAGAGATATAAGCAGAACAGGAGACTTTATCAATATGGCCACATTGAAAGAACAGATGAGAATTCTTTGGTGAGTAGATGCAGAACAGTTGAGGTAGCAGATTCAGTTCACAGGGGAAGGCTGAGTTAAACATATGAGGAAGTGATAAAAACGGTCACAGAGTTACCATATTGACAGATGGAATGATTGGAATGACTACTTGTGTTACAGAGGGGGGGGGGTGCAGGTGGCAGAGATGGTTGGTAGGCTGTCTGGCCTTGCGAAGATGAATTAAAGGAAAGTTGGTCAACGATCCTGGATCCAGATGCCGCAAGAATGACGTCAAAAAAGTTCAAAATGGGATACAAAGAATCCTTGAGAATAAGTCAGTGGGATTGACCGACATTTCAGACAATTCTTAGTAGAATGTTCTGACGTCATCCATGTCAATAAAATAGAGACAGCAGACAATGAGAGAAGAGAGTCGCGATCACAGAAAGGACAGATAGACACATTATCAGTCTGTGATTCTGCACACACACAACCTGCTTTGTGGCCCCCTCCATGCTGTCAGCGTTGTCACTAGAAAATAAACATTATTTTCAAATCATTCATTCCTATTATGTATCATTTTAAAAGTGCAAGAGATTTCTTTGTGTTTATGCCTATTGTGGAGGTATGCCTAAGTTGTAGGGATTTCAAACTGCCCCTGATTAGGGATCAGGCTAGTTTTTTGGATGACACAACACTTAAACGAAGTTATCCTAGAACCCAAAGAACATCTTCTGTATGAAAACAATCTTCCAAGGAAGGACTGGATGATCCTGGATGGACCATGAACGAAGGTTGGAAGAACAGACAAAAATCTCCACAGGTGGGGACCAACACCAAGTAACTGCCTTTCACTCACACCTGCTGCAAAGAAGATAATCTCCCTCGACGTTTACTAACCCAAGAACTCTCATCCATTCTTTCAATGTGGCCATACCATCGAAGTCTTCTGTTTTGCACATGCCTCCCTATGCTGTCCAGATTTAATCTTCCTCTGAGGTCATCAGATTTAAGTCTGTCTTTTCATTCTTTGCTTACACATCCATCGCATCATTCTCATATCTCTCCACGCACCGCATGACCTCAACCCTCATATAAAGTGGAATAAGTACATAGAAGATACTTCCAAGTCTGCTGCAAAGAAGATAAACTCCCTCTATTAGTCTAGAAAAATTTCCCCACATCTGGCAATATCCTACATCTTTATAAAGCCATCATTCGCCCATGCATTGAGTATTGTTGCGGCATCTCAGTTGGTGTACTAACTGATAGTCTCTCTCTCTCCTCCCTCCTTTTCCCCCTCTCTCTCTCTTTGTTAGGGTGCTAAAAAGACTCTATAATCTAAGAGGTCCAGAAAAATCTACTAAGCCCCAGCCCGCTGTTACATTGTCACAATGTTGCATCCCTATGCTTGCTTTACAAATACTGCCACAAACTGTGCTTCACCTAACCCACTATGCTTCTACCTCTTCAACATAAATACTCCTGATCGACCCAACAAGTAGAAAAATACTCCCCTTTACTGTAGAGGTCTTTTCTGTTATGATAACTAATTTCATCAGGCCACTTATTTTTGGAATTCTTTCTCTGTTTACTGTTTTCTTGGTTGTACAAACATGCGGGAATTTAATTGTCATGTGGACCGACACCTTGTTACACAACTTCCCACTTAGAATTGCGCCTATAAATCTGGTCCCTAATCATCGTAACTTTTACACCTCAGTGATTATATGCTTTTCGTGTATAAAAAAAAAAATGAGGAACCAAAGATTGGAGCTCAGTCAAGTACTTGTATTAACTTCTTTTGTATCTCCCTCTACTGTATCATTATGTTCGTGCTATGTGCTCAGCTGAGCTCCAATTCCTGGTCCCTCTCACATTCACAGCAAGAACTCGTCTTACTACAATCATAGCAAAGCATTTTCCTTCCTCTCTCTCGTCACCAATAATCAAACAGAACTTCCATGCACAAAGTTTCTTTCCTAAACCATCCCATCTCTGGAAAAAAATAGCACGAGTCTGCTTCCCAACCAACTACAACGTGGTTGTCTTCAAGTCTAATGTAAACAGATACTTGTTAAGCCATTTTCTTGGATAATCAATTCCTCTAAAGTGATTTTCTCCCTATTTCCGCCATTGTTTCTGATCTTCTTGTAGTGGTAATTATTGTCCAACTGAAGATATCTTTAACACTGGTCTTTGAGTGGTTCAAAACCTTGTTAAGTGGTGACCCATCTATCAAAAAAGAAAAAAAATCTCCAAATAGAAATTGATTTCTTTAATCGTGTCCATGTATCGCTTTAAGAAGCTCCGTCTGCCTGCTATACGGGTTGTTGGTTCATCCGTCCGTCCATACACCTGTACGTTATGCACACTCTTGAAATCACATTTTCTAAGTTGCAATTCGTTAAAATATCGCTCGGAACATCATGCGCTCCTCACGACATTTCGTTCAGTAGTACACATCAATCATGGCAGTTATTCTGGTAATGTAAAAAAACAAAAAAAAACGGGTTTTAAAATGCGGTTAATTCAAGGTTAATAGAGGAGTGAAACTAAGGAGTGGATGTGTGTGGGGGAAAATAACAAGTAAATTATACAGTCATCACAGTCGAGGGCAGGTCTGAGGACGTGAAGGAAAAGAGCAAACACACTGAAAGGATTAAACTTTCTTGCTGGCCGAGAATCCTAATCCGCAATTGGATTATAAGATTAGTGTTGAACATATCGTTTTTATTAGAGAGGATTTTTAAATAACGCTGTCTAGATGAATTTTGTCTGCTTCATGCATACATATATACATATATACCCCCCTCTCTCTCTCCCCCCATATATATATATATATATATATATATATATATATATATATATATATATATATATATATTATTAATATAGACACATTTACAAGGTTACGAAACTGCACATGCTAATGATTCGGACAGATGGTAGGTTGTGGTTTTAACCGACTATTTGTCCAAAACATTAGTATGGCCAGTGTCGCGTCCTTGTGAATTTGTTTATATTAATAAAATATATCTTGCTCTTCTTTTAGTGAGCACTCTTGTTAACCTCGTTATATTCATTAGTTATCACTAATACATATAACCTGGTCTACCGGCAGTTCTCGGGCCCTATGTACTGATCATAACTTTATGATATATATATATATATATATATATATATATATATATATATATATATATACATGGACACGAGTTAAACTTTTATATATATATATATATATATATATATATATATATATATATATATATATATATATATATAAAAGTTTGACTCGTGTCCAGGTAACCTATATCTAAAATTTCAAGTGTTCAGACTCAAAATTGGCGAGAAGTTTGCAACGGTCAAGTCTTTCGAGTTTTCAAATTTTCACCCAAACACTGATTAAAAAGCTTGCTGCATGTGTGAATGCTCTTTATGTAAAAATTCAAATGTTTAGACCCAAAATTGGCTGAATGGTTTGCTAAAGACCATAAAGGTAAAATCTTTTGAACTTTGACCCATCGACAGCCAAATTTTCGGTCCAAAACCGATTAAAATGTTTGTCCTATGCCTGAATACACTTTATGTAAAATTTCAAATGTTCACACCAAATATTGGCTGAGTAATTTTCCAATTTGTTTTTATTAACTTTGACCCCAATTTTAACATCTTAACATTTATTGTTTTGGGTTCAGATTCAATTAAAAAATTTGATCCACATCCAAGTAACCTACATCTAAAATTTCAAGTATTTAGACTCAAAATTGACGGAGGAGTTTGGTAGAGTTTTCAATAGGTCAAATTGTTAAACTTTGACTCCTTGATAGCCAAATTTCTGTCCGAAAACCGATAAAAAAGATTTTCCCAAATTTCAATGTCTATTATGTCATATCTTGAGTCTGTAGATTACAAATTAACAGAGTAGTTTGGTAGGGAAATGTACACACACAGACAGACAATTTCACTTTTATATATCTATAAAAGTGAACGTGTCTGTGTATCTGTCTGTGTGTCTGTGTGTCTGTGTGTCTGTGTACATTTCCCTACCCAATAACCCTGTCAATTATTAGTCTACAGACTCGAAATTTGATATACAGGGTACTGAGATTTGGGAAAATTTTTGTGATCGGTTTTCGACCAGAAATTTGGCTGTTAAGAAGTCAAATTTCAACGATTTGACTTTTGAGAACTCTACCAATCTCCTCCGAATATTTTGGGTCTAAACACTTGAAATTTTAGATATAGGTTCCTTTGGACATGGATTTAACTTAATAACTCAATTTGAGCCCAAAACAATAAATTTTAAGGGGTCATAATAGGGGTAAAGTTAAAAAAAATCAACCCTTTTTTTTTGCTCAGCATACACCTCCAAACACCCGGGCAACGCCAGGCTGAAATGCTAGTATATCTATAAAAATGACCGTGTCTGTGTGTGTGTGTGTGTGTGTGTGTGTGTGTGTGTGTGTATGTGTGTGTGTGTGTGTGTGTGTGTACATTTCCCTATGCAATAACTCTGTTAACTTTTAGTCTACAGACTCAAAATTTGATATACAGGGTACTGAGATTTGGGAAAATCTTTGAGATCGGTTGTCGGCCAGAAATTTGGCTGTTAAGGGGTCAAAGTTCAACGATTTGACCTTTGAGAACTCTACCAAACTTCTCCGATAATTTTGGGTCTAAACACTTGAAATTTTAGATATAGCTTCCTTGGACATGGATCTAACTTAATAACTTGATTTGAGCCCAAAACAATAAATTTTAAGGGGTCATAATAGGGGTCAAAGTTAAAAAATTGACCGTTTTTTTGCTCAGCATACATCTCACACCCGGGCAACGCCGGGCACCCATGCTAGTATATCTATAAATGTGAACGTGTCTGTGCATCTGTGTGTCTATCCCAAGAACCCCCAAACCGCTTCGGCGGCACGGGGGTGCAAAGATCAAAGTGTAGTATCTGTTCCGGCAGATACTGCACTTAAGATAATTTGTACCAGTCAATGGAGGGGAAACCCTCTATACTGGGACAATTATTATTTTTGGTAACCAGAGTGACCCCTTTTAGGGGAGCTGGTTTTTACCTCACATTAAAAACGGCCTTGTGCCTAATTTGCTCAGTGGGGGAGCAAATAAATACCATCTGTGTGTCTATCTGTGTGTCTGTCTGTCTGTGTACATTTCCCTACGCAATAACTCTGTCAATTTAAAGTGTACAGACTTGAAATTTGATATACAGGTTAATGAGATTTGGAAAAAATCGATGTGATCGGTTGTCGGCCAGAAATTTGGTTGTTAAGGGGTGAAAGTTCAACGATTTGTCCTTTGAGAACTCTACCTAACTCCTCCGCCAATTTTGAGTCTAAACACTTGAAATTTTAGATATAGGTTTCTTGGACATGGATCTAACTTAATAACTTAGTTTGAGTCCCAAAGAATAAATGTTAAGGGGTCATAATAGGAGTCAAAGTTAAAAAGAATTGACCGCATTTTTTTTTTTTTTTGCTCCAACATACACCTCCAAACACCCGGGCGACGGTGAGCTGAAATGCTAGTATATATATATATATATATATATATATATATATATATGAAGAAATAAAAACGACAACATTGAAATATATGCTAATGCATATAGATTTATTCGTTTATTCAATATGGATGTTGCACCAATTAGGTAAACTATATATACATTTATGAAATGATGAAAAGTAAAATTAGAAAATTTACAAAATTTATTAAACCATTAAGTATTCAAACAAGGAATATAAAAAAAAAAATCTGACACTTAATCCATGGATTTTCAAAGCTAATTTCTTCTCATCCTTTTATAATAATAGGATCTAATATCTTTATACGAGGAATATTCCAAAAGTAATGCCTCCTATATTTATTCCGCCTGAATGGTTCAGAGGGAACTGCAAATTGCATTGTTATGATGAATGAACTTATGCATTCATACTCTGTAAGTTTCATCTCTGCATTGCAGATATTGACGGTGTGAGACTCTAAGAAAGCAACCCTTGTCATTGACATGTGTCAGAAGCAGAGATGCATCACTGAATTCCTCCATGCAGAAAAAAAATTGAACTAATCAACATTTACTAGCACTTCTTGAATGTTTATGAAGCTGATGCAGTTGATGTCAACACTGTCAGGAGATGAGTTCGTCGATTTCAGAATGTCGATAGAGATGTGAGTGATAAAGCAAACGAGGCATCAAAAGAGGCAAAAATGAGAATGGTGATGACTATGTAAAAAAATAAATTCTGGGGCACAAAAGGTCGCTCGTTTTAATGGTACCACTCCCGTCTCTGCATATCTTCAACGTTTTAGCTTTTGAGTTAAAAAAAAATAGGAAACCTTTCTTTTGAAAAGACCCTTGGGCCTGGTAGTGTATGTTCTGTAATTGGTCCTTGGTCAATGTAGGGGAAACAATAACTATTTTGGGGGGATACTGCCAGAGTGCTCTCTTTTTTGGTGGAGCTGGTTTTATCCCGCATTAAAAACGACCTTGTATCTAATTTGCTTTCATGGGGAAGCAAATAAATAAAAACCCTCATATTACTAAATTATATATATATATCTATCTCTCTCTCTCTCTCTCTCTCTCTCTCTATATATATATATATATATATATATATATAGATATATATATTTATATATATATATATATATATATATATATTATCTTTAACCATTTCACATCATGAATTTTTAAATTTATTGTATGAATAAAATTTTATGTATATAAGCCCCCCCCCCTCTTTGGGTAGAGCACTGTCGTAAGTAATCTCACCGCTACTTAATTGGCTGAAAAATGTGACGCTCACTCTTTGTTTATAAAAAAAGCGGTTAGAGCACTGTTCAAGTGGTAGGCGGATGTTTGTTTAAATAGATATTTGGCGAGATTATTTACGGGCGCCGCTCCCGTGTGTCGAGCGGTAGAACTGCTGACTGTCAACATGATGGTTCTAGGTTCAATCCTCGGCTTGGGAGAGGTGCTAGTCTAACGGCACTGATGAGTTGTGCTACAATGAAAAATATTATATATATATATATATATATATATATATATATATATATATATATATATATATAATTGGATGATATGAAAATAAATGTAATGCTCTTTGTATAAACAAATAGAGCTTTCGGTGTTTGATAATGTTTATCATTATGATTTCACCTATCTTAGCAGCAGCCAACCGGTATAGGGGTTATAGATGCTGACTTGTTCAGATTGTTGAGTCTCCATTTCAGCTTAATGCAGTTGCTTGTCTAGCCACTCTGAAGAGCTGTGATGTAACGAAACAGTGTATGTGTGTGTGCGTGTGTGTGTGTGTGTGGTCATCAACAAACGGCTGCATCATCATTCACTTTGAGCTCACCAACTCCAAGACTAGAACACCGGACATTTGTCATTATCGATCATGACAGCCCAATCTCTTATTTTCGATCATGACATCCCAATCTCCCATTTTCTGAGCTAACTGGAAGAAACTTGTTTTTATTATTCATTTCGTATGAATCAGATGATTCTATTAGTGGCATTGGTTTCCCTGATATTTTTTTAGTTAAAATTCTTTCTAAAAAGACATTGGATATTATCGGAGGGAGGACATGAAGGTTGCCAACATCCTAGGCGAAAGTGTTTTTGTTCACTGAACTGGATCTGAACTTTGCACACCCAGGTGTCAACCATTTAGCCACCGTCACATCTCAGAAATTAGTTGAACGTTTTAACTGTGACCAAGCAATAGGAGTTTTCATTAAAATCGTATTATGTCTCAAATTCGCATCTGATCCACTAGCAAACGGTTAATGACATTGGGTTACATGACCCATAGTTGTAAGTTCGAACCTCAGTTATAAAACCTGTATTGATGAGTCGGAACAAATTTATAAAAAAAAAAACAACTTATATATATATATATAAATGTTATATATATATAAATGTTATATATATATATATATATATATATATATATATATATATATATATATATATATATATATAATTATTTTTTGCTATAATAATTAAATACCTACAGACACTAGTGTTTCATCCTTTCGGGATTCTTCAGTGCAGGGTGTCACGATTAACACCAGCCAAACAATTTGAATCCCGCACCACGAGACATCTCTGGCTCGATTAGCGGAGACTGTATCCATTCGGCTACAATTAACCGCATGAAATAGCGTTGAATTTAAACATATAAATTTTAAATGTTCATTTACGTCAGTCAGAGAGTGATCTCATCGTTATCCGATGATCTATGCATAAGAGCTAAATTGACCGACTTTAATTCAACTGAAAGTACTCAACGATAAGAAATGAATTTCTTAAAGGGGCTGTCATAATTATTTTTTACTATAATAATTAAATATATATATATACTAGCAGTTCAGCCCAGCTTTGCTTGGGTCCTATGTACTGTTCACAACTTTAAGTGCATATGTATATATATATATTAAAAAGTTTGACTCATGTTCAGGTAACCTACATCTAATATTTCAAGTGTTTAGACCCAAAATTGGCGGAGGAGTTTGGTAGAGTCTACAAAATTCAGCTCTTTCAACTTTGTCCTCTTGGCAACCAAATTATCGTCCAAAAACTGATTAAAAAGCTTGCTGCATGTCTGAATACCCTTTATGTAAAATTTCAAATGTTTAGACCCAAAATTGGCTTAATAGTTTGCAAGAGACTGCAAAGGTAAAACATTTTGAACTTTGATCCCTTGGCTGTCAAATTTCTAGCCGAAAACTGATTAAAAAGATTTTCCCAAATCTCAATACCCCTTATGTCAAATCTCGAGTCTGTAGACTGAAAATTGACAGAGTAGTTCGGTAAAGAAACGTACACACACACACACACACACACACACACACACACACACACACACACACACACACACACACACACACACACACACACACACACACACACAATTTCACTTATATATATATATATATATATATATAACCGTATTTCTTGTTAAAAAAATCAACAAGAAATCTAAGTTTATCAACGATAAAAATAAACAGTAAAATCATCTAGGAGTTCATGGCGTAATGGTTAATGCACCGGACAGTGATACACATGGTTCGGAGTTCGATTCCTAGACACAGTCAAGCTACGCTGAAAAGAGGTATATATCTCGAAACATGAGTGTACGTAGATTACTGTTTTAAAAATAATAAAATAAGTAAAAATATTATTTACGTCCAAATAAAATATGGGCGATTTCGTAAATAAAACGAGCTTTCTGCCCGTTTAAGGAGTAGATTCTTAACAGTTGAGCACTGTCTGTGAAATAAAAAGTTGGTCATTTAACTTTCATGTGATGTCGCGACTTCCTAGTAGCTTGATTACTGCAGACTGTAGTTAATAACATTTACGCCTGTATTTGGTTTTATAAATGTTAAATTTTGCTTATGTTTTTTTGCTAATGGATTCAGAGATGTCATCACAGCCAGGTTAGAATCCCTTGACTAATGGCAGTTGTGACTTCCTGAGCGGATAATTTTGAAAGAATGAAATACTAGTGTCGTTAAGCATTTTTTTGTTTTTTGTTTTTTTTACATAGGAGTCACCACTTGTAAAGATAGAAGCTTGGTTTTAGATGCATTAAAAGTAACCAGCCACCTCTTCCTCATTGTACCACATGCTCAAGATCAGAGGAGAGAGAACTTTTTCATTGCATCCACAATGTGAAATTCTTGGGAATCTTTAGTGTTTATGTCAAGTGCTTGATAATGAATATAATTAAATTTTTATAATTAAAAATATCAATGCAAAAGTAATTTGGCTACACATTTAAATGTATATTTCAGTCATAGCTTTAGTCAGCCTGCTATTCTTAAACCAGCGCGTCCTTTCTTTATGCTTTCATTTTGTGGAATGAAGAAAATTCTATTATTAAAGGTCACATGACTAAATTCAAAATATTTTAAACAGTGCTTACCATTTAAGTTTTACTTCCCTAAAAATATTTCAATTTCCATTTTGAACACCGTCAACTCAAGATAAAGCCTAGATTGTTAGATGTAAAAGCTTTCAGTCTTCAATGAATGTTAACGTTTTTGTATGGAGATACACATGTATAACTGGTGAAATCGATAACTGCTCACAGAATACAAACATCTCTTACCAGGCAAACGCACACCCATAGAGCGTTTACATAGGGATATGTGACCAGCCAGTAGGAAAATTTGAATAAAGTTAAATTAAAATATGATATGGATAGTATAGAAAAATGTATGCAGAAATGTAGAGTTTCATGTTATGGACAAATTGAAATAATAGATGAGAGTTATTGCGTTAGTAGATGTAGAACAGTTGGGGTAACAGGTTCAGCTCACAGAAGAAGGGGAAGAAAAGCGTGGGAATAAGTAAAAAGGATGGGCTCGAGAGAAAGAGAGATAAACAGACCAGAAGTTAAAAAGCCGTCCAACACATGCCAACATGTTAAACGGACGTTCAACCGAATATGATGGTGAGATGGGGGGGTGTATTCTATGTTTGTTTTCATTCAAACCGAGAATTAAAATGATGTATATTTGATTCTGCACAATAAAAAAATAGTGTCATTTAAATTTGTTTAGAAATGAGAAAATTCCCCTCACTATAAAAAAGGGCAATGTGTATTTATTTGTAAATATATATCTATCTTATCAGATAAAACGTTTGCTTGACGAAGGGAGAAAACAAATCTGTTCTCACAATGACATGTTTTTTTTTGTTTTTTTTTTTTAATTTCTATATCAATTTATACGTTTTTCACCCATTAAAAAAAAACAACAAAAAAACAAAAAAAACTTCCCAGGTTGCAAAGTTTTCTTTCTTTTTCTTATTTCCATATATGATCGACGATTGTTCTCTTTAAATTTTATTTGTAACCATGTCTAGCTTCTAACAATATCTCATGAAAAGACCAGACTTCAGTTGATGATCAGAGGGTTAAAGAATGCCCCTGCCGTACTGACATGGGAATTCCGATCCCCCATCCGTTTTTAGAAGCTCTATCCTCTGTCTTACAAGCACTATACGTTAAGTGGAAGACACTTAACCACCTGAGAATAGGAAGGGGGGGGGCGATCGGAAGTTGCTTTGGTCCGATGGTGCTACAAAACCAACCCACCCACCTGCAAGTAAAGGAAGACTATAGGTTGAAACATTGCTTTGTCTGCCGTATACTGCGCACCCAGTGAAGTTTGAAATACACAATAATGCAGAACAGACAATAATGCAAAGAACTTCATAAAAATGTGGGAAACTGTTGTATGAGAATATGCTTCAAGGACATTCAAAGAAGAATTTTGATGTCTCTAATACGTTTTTAGCATCCAGCATAATTTTTGTTATACCTAGCCGACAAACAATAACCAAAATAAAAAGATTAAACAAAGAAAAGAAAAAAAAGAAAAATGAAGGTTTTCTTTTCTTTTGGCCATCAGAAATGATTTGCATTTTTATTTTCAAACTTCAATAGTTGAGCCGTTGAATTCTATCTTACTGAAAGTTAAAAAAATAGCATTGAAAGCTCTATATTGCAAGCAAATAGCAAGTCAGACAGCACCTGCTGTTTGAAATAAATTTAGAAAGAAATCGTTCACTCTAAAAAAAAAAGTTAATGCTAAGCTTTTTTTTTATCTTTATGTCACTAGAAATGATAATTTATATACTAATAATTAAATTAGTAATATAATTCTATATGTTTGTGTGAATATTTGTGCGAACATTGGCAAAGAATATTTATTTTCTATCATTTTTGATAGAGGATGTAAGTTAGAAAAAATTATTCCAAAAAGATTTTCAGAAATATCCTTGTAAAATACAAAATATCTAAGTAGTATCAATGTCGGAATGTTCAATAACTCTTTAATCTGAAGCCAGACATCCTTGAAAAAAATTCATCAGTAACACTAAACTATGAAAAAAAAAAGATGAGAAGAAAAACGTAATAAAATTAAACGAAAAACAATATATGCATAGAAATAAAAAGTACAATTTAAACATGAAAAATTACATCAATTTTGAAATAAAATACGAAAACAAAATAAAAAAAGGAAAAAGAGACAAGTGAATTAAAAAGGGATTATGTTTATTTAAACTGATTTCCTTTAATCCTTTTTAATAATGTCAAAACACTTAATCTGTATTCTTTCACATAATTATCTGACGGAAATAATTTCCGTTTTAAAAATAGTAGGGGCACACCACCCAGCTAGAAATACAAATAGAAGAGACCAATTCTAACAATAAAATAATGCAAGCAACCCACCCTAACTCGAAAGATATCGAAGTAATCCACCCCCAGAATAAAATAATAGCTGCAATTTACTCAAACACAAAAGATATCGAAGCAATTCATCCTAATAATAAAATAATACAAGCAACCCATCCTAACACAAAAGATTTCAAAAAATCCATCTGAACAATAAAATAATAGAAGCAAACCACTCTAACATGAAAGATATCGAAACAATTCATCCCAACAATAAAATAATACAAGCAACCCATCCTAACACAAAAGATTTCAAAACAATCCATCTCAACAATAAAATAATAGAAGCAAACCACTCAAACATGAAAGATATCGAAACAATTCATCCTAATAATAAAATTATACAAGCAACCCATCCTAACACAAAACATTTCAAAACAATCCATCTCAACAATAAAATAATAGAAGCAAACCACTCTAACATGAAAGATATCGAAACAATTCATCCTAACAATAAAATAATACAAGCAACCCATCCTAACACAAAAGGTTTCAAAACAATCCATCTCAACAATAACATAATAGAAGCAAACCACTCAAACACAAAAGATATCGAAGCAATTCATCCTAATAATAAAATAATACAAGCAACCCATCCTAACACAAAAGATTTCAAAACAATCCATCTCAACAATAACATAATAGAAACAAACCACTCAAACATGAAAGATATCGAAGCAATTCATCCTAATAATAAAATAATACAAGCAACCCATCCTAACACAAAAGATTTCAAAACAATCCATCTCAACAATAAAATAATAGAAGCAAACCACTCTAACATGAAAGATATCGAAACAATTCATCCTAATAATAAAATAATACAAGCAACCCATTCTAACACAAAAGATTTCAAAACAATCCATCTCAACAATAAAATAATAGAAGCAAACCACTCTAACATGAAAGATATCGAAACAATCCACCCTAACAATAAAATAATACAAGCAACCCATCCTAACACAAAAGGTTTCAAAACAATACATCCCAACAATAAAATAATAGAAGTAACCCACCCTAACGTTAAAAGATATTGAAACAATCCACCCTAACAATAAAATAATACAAGCAACCCATCCTAACACAAAAGATTTCAAACAATACACCCCAACAATAAAATAATAGAAGTAACCCATGCGAACAAAAATAAACAGAAGCAACTCACAGTAAGAATAAAATAAATTGAAGCAACCCACCATAAAAAACTAAAAATAACTAAACCTAAAAAAGTAAAAATAGAAGTAATCAATATGTAAGGAATTCACTCTAACAAGACAAAGTAGTAGCAACAAACTATAACAAAAGAAGATAGAGGCAATCTACTCTAGCAATAAATGAATAGAAGCAATCACTAACCCCAAAAAAAAGTGGAAGCAACTTTTGCTAAGAAAATAATAAAAATTACTCACCGTAAAACAAAAATTAGATGCAACCCACGCCAAACAAAGCACCTTAAAAACAATCAATGCAATTCATTCTAAAAATTAAAAAAGAAAAACATTAAAATAAATATAAAACATCGCAAATATTTGCATATATTCTTTCAATTTTTTAAACATTTATAAGACAATAAAATAAGAATGCAAAAGAAACTTCACCTAGCAAGGAAAACAATGGGGACAACTTGTAACACAAAAAATAGAAACAACCCATCCTAACAAGGAAAATATAAAACAGAATCAACGTTCATTAACAAAAAAAAAAAGAAAAAAAAAGAAGCAACCCTCTCTAACAAGGAAAAAATACAAACAACGCACTCTTAACAAAAATAAATAAATAAATAAAATCAACCCATTCTAAAAAAAAAAAACAGAAAAAATAGAAACAATCCATTCTAGCAAGGAAAAGGTACAAGCAATCTATTCTGACAAAACA
>NC_136503.1:42736100-42788600 GCF_053919585.1 Euprymna scolopes
CTGGATATAGTTTAAGATCATATCCAGGATCCCCATTGAGGGACTTTTACCCTCTGCAGGGAGGCAGTCGGCGTATTCTAATGCCCCACCGACAGGGCCCAACTATTAGAGTAGAAGTCTTTCCGCAACAGTGAAAGTGAGGTGATTTTCCTATTTATCAGGTTAGTTAGGAATATATACGTCAAGGGGGCACAAGTGCTATGAGCTCATCAGAGCACATTCCGTTAAAGTACTTGTAAAATAGATACAAGGATGAAACTGGGACAGAGATTGGAGCTTGGTTGATAGTGCAGGACCCATTAGATTTGAGACTCTTCTTTGGAGTTGTCTAAGAGTGTGAGACTAGCGGTAGATGCGTGAGCCAAGATATGGCAACAATATTTTATACATAGGCGAAATGTGGCTTTGTAGAGATATAGGACAGTATCTTGATTTATGTAAGTGTATTTGAATACTGGAAAGAATGGTCAACGATTCAAGCAGGCACAGAAATGGCTATCATTTAATGAAATAGTTTGAATGTACGAATGATATAAATACATATATAAAGATATATGAACACATTTATTTGAACATATATAAATACATATATAAACACAAATATAAACACATAAACACATGTATAAAACACATACAAACAGACATATAAAAACATATATAAACACATACAAACACATAGACACATATATAAACACACATAAAAACACATGTAAACACATATATAAACATATATATAAACATATATATACATATATATAAATACATATATAAACACACATAAACATATATATAAGCACATATGTAAATACATATATAAACGCACATATAAACATATATACAAACACATATATAAACATATGTATAAACATACATAAAAACACATATATAAACCCACATATAAACACACATATAAGCACATATATAAACACATATGATGATTGCAACGTCTTGCCAGATGAGTGCCACTCCCTAGACACTTAAACTCCATGAGCCCAAATGCCTGCGGGAGTATCTATACAAAGATGATGTTACAGAGTTTTAGCTTTGTACGACAGTTAACACACACTCTCTCTCTCTCTCTCTCGATTCAAAATGTTGAGATCCAGCAACAAGCAAGAGCAAGATAGCCAGCAACAAATTAAACTGCAGACCAGCTTAATGTAGGTACTGGTCTCCCGCTTTATGGTTTTTTAAATCAGAGATTTGCTTCTCCTAGAAAGGTTGCCTTCACCACAGCTTACGGGAGTTCTCTCCACCCCAACACATATATACATACACACAAATATACAGGGTGCTAGTTGGCCGTTGATCCCGAAAAAGGGTTAATTCGTCTTTTGAAAGGTCTGGTTTTTTAATCCTTTAGGGAAACTAGCCGCCCTCTTCACCAAACAAATCTGGTGGGGGAATCAGTTTAGTCGCCAGTGACCCGACCATGAGGCAGGTAGTACTGGGTTACATGGTACCAGTAGCGTATGACATGATCTGACACAAATAATAAACCCATATATAAACACATATGCAAACATATATATAAACGCATATGTAAACACATACACATATATAAACACATACACATATATAAACACATATGTAAACACATATATAAACAAACATATATAAGCACATATATAAGCACATATCTAAACACAAACAAATATATATATAAATACATATATAAACACATATATAAACATGTATGTGAATACATATATAAACACATATATAAACATATATATAAACACATATATAAACGTATATATAAATACATATATAAACTTATAAATATGTATGTAAACACATATATAAATACATTTATAAACACATAAATACTTATATAAATATGTATATAAATACATATATAAACATATATATACACATATATAAATACATGTATAAACACATATATAGACGCTGTCCTCGAGTGTCTAAGGTCTCTCTGTACAGGGTTTGTCAGAACAACCTGGCATGAGGATACATTTCCCATAAAAGTAAACCCTGACCAAATATTCAAAATAACATAGTGTTCGCTGCCCAAATAAGATCTCCTCACTATAGCTAACCTACATTAGCTTTTCCGGGGAATGGCGTACCTTCTCCAAATGATGTTACCTCAAGTAATAGCACGAAGTTGGATACTCCACCAGACAAGATAAATTCTTGTCCTGGAATCCAGTAAGACCAAGAGACCAAAATGAAAGATATACTACAACGTATGAAAATGGTTAATTGGGGAGAGGGAAACTATGTTCTCAATTTCTGTACTCAGTGCTTGATAAAGAACTTAAATGGAACATTCGAATATCTATGTATCTCATATAGACTTCAAGTGTTAGCCCCAGGTCGTGGGCCCCTTGATTTCTGAGAACTTCGACTGAAGTAAAATAAAACAAAAGAGATTAACGCATATATAAACACATATATAAATACACATATAAACACCTATATAAACACCTATATAAACACATATATAAATGCATATATAAAAACACATATAAAACACACATATAAATGCATATATAAATACACATATAAAACACATGTATAAAACACATATATAAAACACATATATAAAACACATATATAAATGCATATATAAAAACACATATAAAACACATGTATAAAACACATATATAAAACACACATATAAAACACATATATAAAACACATATATAAAACACATATATAAAACACATATATAAATGCATATATAAAAACACATATAAAACACATATATAAAACACATATATAAAACACACATATAAACACATGTAAACACATATATAAAACACATATATAAAACATATATATAAACACATGTATAAAAACACATATAAAACACACATATAAAAACACATATAAAAACACATATAAAACACATGTATAAAAACACATATAAAACACGCATATAAAAACAGATATAAAACACATATATAAAACACACATATAAAACACACATATAAAACACATATATGAAACACATATATAAAACACACATATAAAACACACATACAAAGCACACATATAAAAACACACATATAAAACACATATATAAAACACACATATAAAACACACATATAAAACACACATATAAAACACATATATGAAACACATATATAAAAACACACATATAAAACACATATATAAAACACATATAAAAACAAACATATAAAACACATATATAAAACACATATATAAAACACACATATAAAACACACATATAAAACACACATATAAAAACACACATATAAAACACATATATAAAACACACATATAAAACACATATATGAAACACACATATAAAAACCCACATATAAAACACATATATAAAACACACATATAAAACACATGTAAACACATATATAAAACACATATATAAAACACATATATAAATTCATATATAAAACACATATATAAATGCATATATAAAACACATATATAAAACACACATATAAAACACATATATGAAACACGCATATAAAAACACACATATAAAACACATATATAAAACACACATATAAAACGCATGTAAACACATATATAAAACACATATATAAAACACATATATAAATGCATATATAAAACACATATATAAATGCATATATAAAACACATATATAAAACACACATATAAAACACATATATGAAACACATATATAAAACACATACATAAAACTCATATATAAACACATATATAAAACACATATAAAACACATATAAAACACACATATAAAACACATATATACATACAAAACATACAATACATATAAAACAAATATATAAATACACATATATAAATACACATATAAAATACATATATAAAACACACATATAAAACGCATATATAAAACACATATAAATACACACATAAAACACATATATAAAACACATATAAAAACACATATATAAATACACATATATAAAAACATACATAAAACACATACATAAAACACATACATAAAACACATATATAAACACATATATAAATACATAGTCGATTGGAGAGAGGAAATCATGTTCTTCTTACTCTTTACTAATCCAGTGCTTAAGAGGTAAAAGAGAACTTTTATAGAATATTCAAATACATGTGTAACTCATATTGAGATCAAGTGTTTTTTTTTGTTTTATTTTTTTTTTATTTACGTATGTTCACCCTTAACAAGGCATATCACCACTTGGACGTAAGAGGCTTCTATTTGGAACCAGGCCTAGGAATGATTAACAAGATGTTGGTTTATATTACATTTAGACTTCTGCATATCAGTACAGTCAAGGAAGCAGGTAGCAGGAAGGGAATTCCAAAGTCTAGCTGTTGCAGGGAAGAAACTATTAAAATAAAAAGCTTTCTGGCATTTAAGGACCTCAACCTTTACGGGTAAGATTTTGTTGCTAAGTGGGTTTGCCGGGGATATGCACATCGATAGGGCATAAGTGCAACGAGTTCATCAGCGCACATTCCATTAAAATATTAATGAAATAAGCACAGAGATGCAACATTGCGTCGATGGGACAGGGGTTGAAGCTTAGTTGACAAAGTGGGACCTATTAGATTTAAAACTCTTTTTTGGACCCTATCCAAGAGGGAGAGGCTAGTGGTAGATGCACCAGCCCAGATATGGCAAAAATACTCCATGCATGGAAGAATGGTGACCTTGTAGAGGTACAGGATACTCTCAGGTATGAGTAGTTTTCTAGCTTGATAGAGGGAAGCCACCTTCTTTGCAACAGCCTTCGCAATGTCCTAAATGTATTTGCTCCAGTTCATATTGCCCACAAATGTTAGGCTGAGAAGTTTGAAGGAAGAATTCTTAGGTAGGATGTAATTTGTCATGGATATCGGTGGTTGGAAAGGTGTCTTGTAATTGTTAAAGGAGAGCAGCTTAGTCTTACTAGCATTAAATGTTACCATCCATTTGCAGCCCTATTTCACTACGGTCTGGAGGTCATTTTCTAACGATTCTGCCATTGTCTTAGATTTATGAACATCTGTTCTTCCCTCATGCATGTTATAGAGCGTTGTATCATAGTTAGCCTCAAGAAGGAGGACACCTTAATTTCTGAAAGCTTTGATTGGTTGGATTACCAACACTGTCTTTTACGAGGAATGGTGTATCTTCTCCAAGTGATGTTATCTCAAGTAACAGCACGAAGCTGGATACTCCGCCAGACTAGATGAATTCTCGTGCTGGAATCTCATAAGACCAAGAGACCATAGTACAGATATACTATAACATATTTAAATGATCGATTGGCAAGGAGAGGAAAATTAATGTTTTAAACTCCTTTACTAACTCAGTGTTTGAGCAGTAAATAGATAATTCAATGGAATATATATTTATGTATATCATATAGAAATAGCCTCAGGAAAGGTTGCCCTTGGCTTCTAAGAACTTTGATTGAAGATAAATGAAAAAAAAAATAAAAGAAAGAATACAAATATAAATACACTTATAATTACGTACATGTATAAATACATGTAAGGTTATATATATAAAAAAAAAACTGATGGAAAACTGTTAGCCTGGAAATAAAAAAAAAGCATATATCTAAGGTATATGGAGGCTGAATAGATAGTAAAGAATAGAGGTAGAGTGAAAAAATATACAAAGTATAGAAAGAAATGTGTAGGTAAAAATATATAAATCAATAATAAAGAAACAATAAAAATAAAATAAAAAAATTATAGTTGAAACTTTAGAAAAGTCAGCACAGTAAAGTAAGGTGCATAAGGATACCTTGGAAGTTAAGTGATATATATATATATATATATATATATATATATATATATATATACACACACATATATATATATATATACACACACACACACATATATAGATACACACACATATACACACACACACACACACACACACACACACACACACACACACACACATATATATATTAAATTCAAAATAAAAACTGTTTGGCTTGTTACTAAAATGATGTAGTTTCTGCTAATTTTGGCCACGTCAGTCACGGTTAGTTTGACAATATCTATTTTGGTAGCCATGTTGGTTATTCCTGCAGACCCTTCCACCAACTTGCTGCCTCCTTTTATTGAAATTGATTTCTTTTGCTTGTTCATACAGAACTCTCCAAACAATCAATAGAAATTCACAGTTGCATCGCGTTGTTGGCTCGAGGGAAGCAAACAAGGAATTATTGGCACGGGGGTAGGGGTGGGTGGGGGGGTGAGGTAGTGAAGTCCGCATTGGATTCCAGCAAAGACAGTTCTTCAGTTGTGTGCAATTTCGTGATCTGCATCTTAGAATGATAAAGTCACGGACCAGTCATTCATAAAGATTCTGGAACAGTCATCATTTATACCACTTTCGACATGACACGTAAGTATATAATAATGTTTTCACCTGAAATGCGTTGGTTTAAAAGATCACCGGCAAGTCCTCTTCATCTTTTCCTGACAACTTTATCCTGAACTGTGCTCATCCATTGTTCTATCTCTGCTGGAATCTTCCAATCACATAGTTGTCTCAATTAAAATTAAAACATTAGCTACTTTTATTTTCTCTACCGCTCTCCCTCGACCCAGGACTGTGCCCTAATAAACAAAGTGTATGACAGCATAGATACAGCACTTTCCCTCGACACTAGCGCACAAGTTCATGTATTTGGTGACTTCAATGTCCACCACAGCAACTGGCTTGGATTTTCTACTTACACAGACGCAGCTGGTACCAAAATACATAACTTCTCTATATCTCATTTCCTATCACAGATGGTCACGTTTCCAACCCGTTTCCAAGGCCAGCAAGAACAACATGCATCACTTTTAGCACTTGTGCCCTCACGACGTAAATACCCCCGACAAACCCGACAAGCAGCTAAATCCCACCCCTTTACAGTAGAGATCCCTAGACGCAAGAGAGCCTTCTACTCCAGTAGTTTCTTCCCCAGAACAGGTAGACTTTGGAATTCCCTTCCGGGTCCCTGCTGCCCCGACTGCACTGACATGCAGAAGTTTAAGTGCAACGTGAACCGACATCTTGCTGTTCAACTTCCTACACAGTACCCCTGATGCTTGTGTCCCCGATAGTTGCCCCCTACAACAAAGTGGCAACGTGCCTTGTTTGGGGTGAAAATGTAATAAAAAAAAAAAAAGTGCAAGACATCTGATATGAATTTTTTTTAGTTGAGGGCTGATTGTTTATGTTACTTGAATAGATCGAACTATTGTTCTCATCTTGAGTGTTATTAGTGAAACGTTTCGGTCGGATCGTCCTTTGGCCATCTTCAGGCATGTTGGTTGTTATTTGGAAAAGAAAAGAGAAAAATTACGAGCTCCGTAACTTTTTTTTTCCAAATAACAACCAACATGCCTGAAGACGGCCGAAGGACGATCCGACCGAAACATTTCACTAATAACACTCGAGATGAGAACAATAGTCCGATCAATACAAATAACATAAACATCTGGTCTCTGTTTCCATCACAGAGTGTAGCAATACTCAATAACTAACTGGCACAGACTCAAACATTTCAGATCAGAAATTCTTCTAAACGTCATTTTTGAAAAGAATGTGTTCTTTATCCTATCCAATATAACTGAGTGGTTAATCGTTGATATTAAGAGCTTCATACCCTGTAAGAAATTTCAACAGAGACCAAACAGCCAGTCTTGGTATTTCCTGAATGTGCTCTTTGCTATTACTCACAGACATCTCTATTTCAATTGCTTTTATCGTTATTTCCATGAAAAGTTGGCCCTGTCGGTGGGGCATTAGAATATGCCGACCGCCCCCCTGCAGAGGGTAAAAGTCCCTCAATGGGGGTCCTGGATATGACCTTAAACTATATCCAGTGGTGAGGCCCCAGCTTGTGGGCTTTGGGGAGTGTGGAGCCACCCTTTAATTACCATTGCTCCCAGGTCCACTCTGACCCGGAGTGGTAGTACCTGTTAGGGTCCCAACTATGGGTTAAATAGAAACCGACGTGAAAACAACAAATATATTCTATTAAAAAAAATTTTCTTCAAAATCTTTGGATTCGGCATTAATTAACCCAAAAAGGGTTGATATGCCGTAAAACAACCAACCAACCAACCAACCATAGAAAGTGCTCGTCTGAGCTCCAATCTCTGATCCCCCCTCGCCAATCTTTCACGAAAAATACCCGTCTAGCTGAAACAACTGTCAGTCATTTTCCCCACTCTTTATCTGTGCCTAAATCAAAACGTAGATTCCATGAACAAAGCCTCTTTCTTAGAAGTGCACGCCTGTGGAACTCTCTTTCATTTGCCTGTTTCCCACCTGACTACAACTTGGATGTCTTCAAGTCCAACATAAACAAGTTCCTAATAAACCGCCCCCTTAAGTAAAACACTTTATCAGATCTCCATTACTAGCGATTACTACAATAGTATCCCATTGATTACTGTACACGCAATAACCCTTATCCTCGAGTGGTCTCCAGGCCTTGATAAGTGGTGACTTCCATGTAAAAAAAAAAAAAAAATCGCCAATGTTCTAAAACCAAAGTTGCCTTTAGAATTGCTCACAACCATTGTAAAAGACTTATACAAAGTGCAAAAAAGTCATATGCTTAATCTATTAAATCTAGAATAGTTGAGCACAGACTTAGTTCCCAAGAGATTTTACGAATAACAGTGTCCTAAACAGACGTAAGACCTTGATTCCAACCATTTTCAATTGACCAAAAATGATTTCCTCAACATCTGATTAAGCCAAACCTTTTACAAAGAACTTTGCATTAAAATCCACCCTTTTGCAATCAGGGCTACCTACAGTCTGAATTTCCCTTCATGAGTGAAAAAAAAAAAACCGCCCTGAGCAATATCCATGTATCTGTTTGAGATGTTGCCAAACTTATCAAGCACCTTGATGCAAGCAAGACAACTGGTTTTGATAACATTCCAATCATAGTACCTCGGGAAGTCTTGGAATAAAGACGAAATGTTGATGAACATATAACTTGGTTTGTTCCTTTTTCATTGCTCTATCTCGTCAGAATATTTTTTCCTTTATTCTTATCACACACACACACACACACACATATATATATTCCGATGTATATTTAACTTCTGGTGTTTGCAAGTAATGTTTGATTTTTATAGTTAAATCAAATATTCTGTGTATTATATACATGTGTGTATGCGTGTGCATGCCTTTATATGTGTATTTGTTTTGCTCTAATATATGGTTTATATATATATATATATATATATATATATATATATATATATATATATATATATATATATATATATATACATTTATACATGCATATATATATGTGTGTGTGTGTGTGTGTGTGTGTGTGTGTGTGTGTGTGTGTACATACAAAGTTACCTTTGAAAATTGAAAATTGATCTTGTCTCTCTGAACTGTTTGTGGAATGATTAGCAGATAGTTCACCAGCAAGAAATCCCTTGTGGGTATTTTAGCTAAAAAAACAAAATAATAAAAGTAAAAAACAAAAAATAATAAAAGTAACAAAAACAAAAGATACATTGATTTTCCTTACAACATGTCTGCTGCTTTTTTCTTACGATGTACGTAATAATTGGAGAGTCAGAATTGATTTTAAAAGAGATGAAAAAAAAAAACAAAAAAAAAACATCTGCCTTTTGGCTTTAATTACAAGTAAAAAAAAAAAAAAAAAAAAAATGCATCGCTCAGAATCTGATTTTCTTCAGAAAAAAATGGTGTTATTTTTTTTCTGAATCATTAAAGAAATTTGTTTCTCTTTTTATCAATTGAGGCAATACGTTTTATCAATGGTTCTTTACAATTACCCCGTCACGAAAAACGTATCTTTTTTTTTTTTTTTATATATATATATAAAGTAACCTAATTTTTTGGGTGTGTGTATTATATCCCCATAATCATAAACAACATATTTTGAACTTTTAACTAAAAGTGTAACAGATTATGGCGGTTGTATACAAATGCCGAGCCGTGTGCGAAGTGACGTCATCATAAGGGGAAAACAGATGATAAAATATACGCGTGCTCACACCAACGAGGTCAGAGAAAAGGAGCACGATCACATTTTTTTCGGGAAAATATCCAGAAATAAATGTCGTTGTTACAAAAAAAAAAAAAAGAGTCGAATTATTACTTGTCTTGTGCTCTTTGCAACGTACTCTGCTACAACGTGTTGGGTTCCAAGTGTCTACATGTTAACGCGTGTGTAAACGTGTGTAATGTTACACAAGTGAATGGGGTTCAAGTACGAATTTTCCTTTAATCCAAGTTAATAAAGGAAAAGAAAAACAAGAAGGGCTAAAGAAATTAAAGGGATACGGTTGCATTTTGATATGCAGCAATCAAGTCTTTTTGTGAGTGATTTTGATAGCTTGTATATCATGAAAAAAATGGACAGAAACTTTAATATCAGATTGACAAGAAAGTTCTTGCTGTTTTAACTTTTAAATTCAGATGAACATATCTCGGCTTAAACAAAAATTTATTGATCAAAATAAGCAGCATCAGAATTAATACACTTTTGCCAACGCAAAACAAATGTATTTATGCCAGTAACATAAAAATCTTGCATTCTGGTGGCGATGAAATCGCTGAAGGCGTTTTTGATATTGCTTAGATTTTTTAAGCATTTCTCAAGCAGAAAGTTGTCAAGATGCTTGAAAAAGTAGTAGCAAGTAGGTGAGAGGTCTGGTGATTATGGTGGATGAGGCAGACTTTTGAAGCCCAATTTGTTCAACTTCTGCAGAGTCGGTTTAGCAACGGGTGGTTGGACATTTCTGTGAAGGAGAATTGGGCCTTTTCTGTTGACTAATACTGGGTGTTGTTGTCGAAGTTTCTGATGCATTTCATCCATTTGTTGATAGTACTTCTCTACCGTAATGGTTTCGCCTGTATTAAAAAACTGTAATGGATGAGACCAGTTGCAGACGACCAGACAGTCAGTGTGACCTTCTTTTGGTGCAACTCTGGCTTCGGGAAGTATTGTGGAGCTTTGTTGACATCTAACCATTGAGTTGAGCGATGCCGGGTGTAGTAAAGGACCCACTTTTCATCGCAAGTCACAATCCAATCGAGAAACGGGTCGTTCTTGTTGCATAAAAGAAGAGAAGGTGACATTTCATATCAGCGTTTCTTTTGGTTGTCGTTCAATTCGTGAGGCACCCATTTATTAATTTTTTTTTCTATCCAATCTCAAGTGGTTGGAAATCATCGTATACGTTACGTCTAATCCAGAAACAAATTCTCGAACAATTGTGCGTGGATTGGCTTTGGCTAAGGTACTTAATTAATTATTGTCAACGTCCAATGGCCGACCATTACGCTCATCATCTTCAAAACTCTTGTCGCCATCACAAACTTCTAAAATCACCATTGTGCTGAGTGTTCAGTAGTGGTTCCTGGGCTAAATGCTTTGTTGATATCCTGAACTGTTTCAGCAGCTTTTCGACCTAGTTTGAATAAAATAAATTGTGCAAATTTGCTTTTTTTCCATCTTGTATTCAACGTTCTGAAAAGAAAACAGAATTGTTTTAAAACGATTGTAATTTAAACGATTAGATACAACGAAAAACTCTCTTTAAAATGATGTATAAAGTAAAGGTATTATAATGACAACTTATTTGAAAACACATCATTTGAAATCAAAATGTAAAATCTTTTCTCAACCTAATACATAGATAATTAAGTATTTAAATATGTCTACAGGGAACTATTTGGGAAATTGAGCAGCAATATGTCTGTTCACATTACATTTAAACTTGTTTAGGTTAGTTTTTTTTTTTATTTTCTTTTTATTACATTTTCACCCCAAACAAGGCACATTGCCACTTTGGTGTAGGGGGCTACTATCAGGGGCAACAACTACTGGGGCACTATGTTGGGATTTGGGCAGCAAGATGTTGGTTCACGTTACACTTGAACTTCTGCATGTCAGTACAGTTAGGGAAGCAGGGACCTGGAATGGAATTCTAGAGTCCCTGAGAGTCTAGAGGGAAGCAGGGACCTGGAATGGAATTCTAGTCAGTTCTGGGGAAGAAACTACTGGAGTAGAAAGATCTTTTACATCTAGGGATCTCTACTGTGTGGGGGTGGGATTTAGCTGCCTGTCGGGTTTGTCAAGAGTGTCTACGTTGTGGGGGCACAAGTGTCTGCAGTTTGTCAGAGCATTCACCATTAAAATACTTGTAGAACAGGCAGAGGGATGCAACGTTTCGTTGATGGGACAGAGGCTGAAGCTTAGATGCCAGTTCAGGGCCTATCAGATTGGCGACTCTCTTTTGAACCTTGTCTAGGAGCAAGAGATTAGTAGCATATGCACCAGCCCAAATGTGACAGCAATACTCCATACATGGGCGAATGGTGGCCTTATAGAGGTACAGGATACTTTCGGGTGGTAGTAGTTTTCTAGCAAGGTAGAGAGAGCCTACCTTCTCCACTGCGGCCCTGGCAATGCTTTCAATGTAATTGTTCCAACTCATGTTTCCTGTGAACGTTAGGCCAAGCAGTTTGAAAGATGTACTCTCAGATAAAGAGTCACTGGCCATTGCTATTGGTGGTAGAGAAGGTTTCTTGTAATTATTGAAGGAAACCAGTTTAGTCTTGGAAGCATTGAATGTGACCATCCATTTTTGTCCCCATTCCACTACAGATTGGAGGTCATCCTCTAGTGTTTTTGCCATTTCTTTAGATATGTGTTCATTTGTTTTCCTGTCATGCCTGTTATAGAGTGTGGTGTCATAAGCATATATACCCATCTCAGAGGCAATTTTGTCGGAGAGGTCATTAATGAATATTAGGAACAATAGAGGTCCAAGGATAGACCCCTGAGGCACTCCCGCATTTATATCATATTGTTTAGGTGTACGACCGTCGAGGACAACCTAGATTTTTCTCTTATCTAAGAAGGATTTAATTGTGTTAAGTATTCTACCAGTGATACCGTATGATCTAATTTTTCTGAGGAGACCCTCATGCCATACCCTGTCAAAAGCCTTAGATATATCTAGAGCTACCGCTCTGCCCTCCCCCTCTTTGTCCAGTGAATGGTATATACGTTCAGAGATTATAGTGAGGATGTCTGCTGTGGAACGGGCTTGTCTAAATCCATATTGTTTGTCAGTCAGAAGTTTAGTATCTCTAAGGTGATGGACTAGAGCATGGTTTATTATGGTCTCAAATATTTTGGTGAAAAGTGGAAGGAGGCTAATGGGGCGATAATTTGATGGGTTAGTTCTTTTACCAGAATTCTTGAATACTGGTACCACAGAAGCAGTTTTCCAACAGCCCGGAAAGCAAGATTCATTAAGGCATTTGTTGTAAAGTTTGGAGAGAACTGGAGCTACTTCGGCTGAGCACTTTTTTAATAGCACAGCTGGGATGAGATCGGGTCCACATGCTTTTGAAGTGTCAAGGTTTTTTATGATAGCATGCACCTGAGCAGGGGTGATTTTTAGATCGTCTAGCGTGGCGTCTGTCTGCAAAGGAAAGTCAGACAGGAGGTGGTTGGAAGGGTCCAGTGTGGAGTTTGAGGCAAACCAACTGGCAAGCATATTAGCCTTATCGGTTGCTGAGCAAACAACCTCGTGATTGTTGGTTAGTGGGGGAATTGTTGATTGCCCATTATTTACTACAGTGTTGTAGATTTTCCAGAAGTCACGAGTTCCTAATTTTTGTGCTTCGATGCATTTTTTAGTGGTTTCAGCAAATTCTCTCTTAGCTGTCGCTATTTCTTTCTTAACGTTACTTCTAGCTTCTATATACTTCTGTCTGTTTGAACTGGACTTATATCGGTTAAATCTGCAGTATGCATGCTGCCTTTGAGCAATGGCAGTTGCGCAAGTAGAAGTAAACCATTGGGTAGAGTGGGGCTTGCTATAAAATTTCTGCATGGGAGCATGTGCTTCAATTGTTATTTTGAACCATTCAGTGGTCCCATTTGCACACTGTTCAGCAGAAAGAGAAAAATATTTCCCATGGGGCATCTCTGATAAGATCTCTGATAGCTTCCCAGTCAGCCTTTTTTATAATATCTCGTTGTTTTGAGCACTGGCTTTTCAGTTTTGGGTCTAGAGTTTAGGGTGATTTCGACCATTTTCACTGTATGATCAGCATTCCCGAGTGGGCTGTCAGCATTTGTTATACAATCCTCAGGAACTGTGGTCAGAAACAGATCTCGCTGGTCAGGGAAATGGGTTGGAAATGTAACCATTTGTGATAGGGAGTGAGATATAGCGAAGCTATGTGTTGTGCTGCCCGCTGCATCTGTGTAAGTAGAGAATCCAAGCCAGTTTTTGTGGTAGACATTGAAGTCACCAAATACATGTACTTGTGCGCTAGTGTCGAGGGAGAGTGCTGTGTCTATGCTGTCACAGACTTTGTTTATTATGGTGCAGTCTTGGGTCGAGGGAGAGTGATAGAGAAAATAAAAGTAGCTAATGTTACGTTGTATGTTTAGTCTAAAGCACATAAAGGCTTGATCGTCCGATTCTAGGTTTGTTTCTCTAGTCAAGGGGAGGATGTTACGAATGTAAATTCCAAGTCCATGCATATGTCTGTCAGAGTCCTTACGGCAGAGTGGGAGATAGCCAGGCATGTTAAAGTAGTTAGAGGGGATGGAGGAGTGTAGGTTAGTCTCACTTAGGGCTAAGATATCGGGGGTGTTTGTTAGGAGAAATGCTTCGACATCATTTAAATTAATTCTAAGCCCACGGATGTTCGTAAACGCAAGCCTCAAGGGAGAAGGTAGATTGGTTTTGTTTGAGTTTGGGCCTGGTTTTAGCGTAATTTTTTATTGTACTGTCATTTTTTTTAAGAGCTTCGGTTTAGGTAAGGGATGCTGAACAAGTGGTTATGCAGAATACCAGACATGCAACACAAGCAGACCATCAATTGTCCTGCCATAAACTAGGATTGTGGCCTCGGGATAGCCCACCGGGGATGAGTGCAGGGTCCCTTTCCATGTGCTACATGGCACTACAAACAACCCGATATTATACAACTGTTGATGGAGCAGCCGCTCTAAACGCTACCAAAGAGTTAGGGTCCCTGTACTTCCAGTCAGGAACAGCAGCCAGGAACTGTCTATCCGGTATCCTCAACCCATCAGATGATGATCAACCCAATCTACTTGCACTGGCATTATGGCATTCAAGCACTCCCAAGTGCCCAGTTTAGGGGATGGGATGTGTCAGGAGTGGGAAAAACGGCGTTCATTGCCCTAGTCAGGAAACAAGATTGATCACTGAAGGTCTGTCAACTCCCTGTGATTCGACCTCTACGCCTAGCTAATAGGCAAAGAAGGAGTATGGAAGCCAGGTGATAGACAGTGCCTATCTTCTCCTTAAGCAGTTTAGGTTTGCAGACCGGTAATTTGTTTGAGTCACCAGCTCTAGGAAGGTTATCATCCAAGACTGGAGAGGCCTTCTTCCCCTTATGTTTAGCTTCAGAGTTTTCCTTCTCCTAGACGGATGACCTGAGAAGATCCATGGGTCCATCAGCACCGAGAGGGTTTTCCTCGCGCCTGGGTCCTAATCCAGGTATTTCTGCGCCCCCGTATTGGTGGTTAATGTTAACGGGTTAGTTTATAAGGGTTATATATCAACTGAAAAATTCTACTCCTCAAAGTGATTACAGGGCATTGCTATTTCATTGTTTGTTACAGGAGGAAGAGCTGAGTAAGAGTTCATGCAGTGGAAGCAGCTACATTTGCATCTGTTGGAAGGAGTTAACATGGTTTGTTTTTTCCTTTAGATAAAAAAAGTTACCTTTTCTTATTTTTATGTTGGCTTAGGAATAGGATAAAGCGTTGCAGAATGGTATCGTATTACGAATTAACTAGAAAAAATTGTACAAGCTCTGGATATTTTAGATAGCAGGAGGGTTAAGTTGTATATTCAATAGATACAAATAACGTCATTTTTGATATGAAGTACATTACAGTACAGGTATAATTGGGAGTAAATTATATGCTATGTCGTATGCAGTATGCATAGTACAATAAATAGATATATGGGCATATTTCCAGTAGATGCGAATATATTAAGATTGTAGGTATTGAGTACGTTACCATTTCTAATAAAGATATCTTCAGCTTTCGTTTAAAAATTAGGAAGCTGTATTTTGCATTATAGAGTATCGGTTCAGTTTTTGTATTTAACATTGCTAAGCTAAGGAAGGGACAGCTATTGCTATGTAATATAGATAGTTGTATATCTAAGTACAGACTGTTGTTAGTGAGTATCCACCTGGATAAGAATAAACTAATGCATTCCCATGGGGTAGACATGTGCAGATGTTTAGTGATTATGACTTTCAATCGGTCAGCATGTGAAGGTTAAGGGCTGAAAGCTAAAGACACCCATCTAAGTCGGGTGCATTGTATGAGTGTTAGTGGCAGCTTGGAGAGTAGAGCAGATTGTTAGTTTTTAGGGGAGGATTAAACTTACAGAATACAGTTAGGATTAATTATAAGAGTTTTGAGTGCCAAGTAACGTTTAGTTTGAGAAGAGAAAAAATTTTTTTTTTTTTTAACTTAACATGCAAATCAGACATAGGCAGTCGACTTGGAGGCAAAGTACATATTGGATATACATAGCAATCCAGGGTGATTGTACCGTAATGAGAAAAAACTATTAGTATATAGTGTGTCGGGATTAATTAAATGCAGTCAGTTTGGTCAAGCTCAAAGCAATGTGTATCTATTCAGTAATAGTTCTAGCGACGTAGCTAATGTCATTGTGTATTTTAGTTTCAAATATAATTGAAAGTAAGACTAACTATATTAGATGGTTTGATTGGCTAGCAAGGAAGCACGCATTTTCAATACAAGCAAGCTTATAGTAATAGTATATATTAAGTATATTACTTAAATAAAGTCCTAATTTCATCTAATGTAATAGAGAATAATTCCAGGCTTTTTTGTTTTTTTATCGCTAGTTCAGTCAGAGAAGTCGGAAAGAGAAAGAGAATTCCAAAGTTTAGCAGTCCAAGGGAAGAAATTATTAGTCGAGAAGGCATTTCATCATCTAGTGATCTTAACAGTGAAGAGGGGAGATTTTGCTCCTTGTCGGATTAATAAGATATGTGTACGGCGATGGGGAATAAGTTCTATGTGTTTGTCAGAGCACATTTCATTAAAGTACTTGTAAAACAGGCACACGGATGCAACGTTGCAGTGATGGGACAGAGGTTGGAGCTTGGCTGATAGTGCTGGGCCTATTGGATTTGAGATTCTTTTTGGATCCTGTTTAAGAGGGAAAGACTAGTGGTTGATGCATTAGCCCAGATGTGACAACAATATTCCATGCATAGGCGAATGGTGGTTTTGTAGAGATATAGACTAATCTAAAGTGTGAGTAATTTTCTAGCACGGTAGAGGGAGCCCACCTTCTTTGCAGTAGGCTTGGCAATGTCCTCAGTGTATTTGTTCTAATTCATGTTGCTTGTGAATGTTAGCTGAGGAGTTTGAACAATGAACTCTCAAGTCGGGTGTTATTTTTCATGACAATCGGTGGTTGAGAAAATCTTTTTAAATTGTTAAAAGGAAAGAAGCTTAGTCTTAGTAGTGTAAAGGACTCACGATGGGGGGAGGGGGGGTTACCAATTATTGGTGCTGACCATAGAGTCACTAACTTGTAAGCGTGTGAGTCGGTGTTCACCAATTAATAATCGGGATCTATCAAATTTTAGGACCGAGATTGCACGTGCAGAAATCTCCTGAAGCTGAAAGTAGTAGGGTATCCACGGGACCGTTAAAGATAAATTTAACGAGATTGCTGATTAATAGAAAGGTGTCACCAGATCACATCCTCACATACATAAAATAAAAATATAGAAATAACTTCAGAAAATAACAACACTTGACAAAATATCTCAAAATCACTGTATTAATATGAAATAACAACATTTATTAATGTATTAGAAATATCAATTCAAATCGCTCCAATGTAAGCGTTTTCTTGTAATTAGTGTTCATTATGCAGGATTAGCTACATGAGGATTTCGTAAGAATAGCATGGAGTCAAAAATTACTGATTTTTCTGTGTCCAGAGTGTCACACGTGGCTTGAATTAATGTGATTATTTGCTGAGAAAAAACAGTCCATAATCATGAAAGTAAAAGCGTGCATTTGTGTTCATCTCGTAAGAACAGTAGATCGAAATAAAATTGTTTAAAAAGAAGATTTAAATTCCCATTCAATGTGGTAACTTTCTATGATGAGAATTAAGGTTCATGTGCATGACACACACAAAGTCATGTTGGGTAATTTAATGTCTCAAGGACGGAGTTTCATCGACATGTGTTGGACTGGAGAAATCTGAAGAGAAACTGATTTGATTTTTCACGGCAAATCTTTATATAGGGATGTTCTCGAAAGTTCCAGCCTGTTTGCTGTGTATCTACACGCGGAAATGTAACATAGTTCCTTAATTCCATGTGTGCGAGTGGCTTGATCATAGCGTTGTGTGCTTGCACGTTCTTCATATGTTGAAATGATGATTGCTATGAAAATGTTCCTGCTGAAGATTTGTTCCGGCCGTATGTAGCGGTCGCTGCAGCAGCATTAAATGTTACCCTTCATTCATAGCACCATTTCACTACAGACTGAAGATGGAGATCGTTTTATAAGTTTTCAGCCATTGCCTTGGATATGTGTCCATTTTTCTTTCATGTCTATTATAGAGCATGGTGTCATCAGTAAATATAACCATCTCCAACACAATTTTATCAAGGAGCTCATTTATGAAAATTAGGAATAATAAAAGTTCAAGGGTCAACCCTTGAGACACCCCTGCATCAATACCATGTTGCATGTATGATCATTGAAAACAACATGGATTTTCTTTTTGTTTTTTTTTTTCTCTAAGAAAGATCAGTATAAACTCAAAAATATCATATATTAGGGTGGTGCAAAAATAATGTCGTTTTTATCAGATAAACGTCAAAAACGACATTATTTTTGTACCAACCTAATAATTTGGCCCTGTTGAATACGCCGACTGCCCCCCTGCAGAGGGTAAAAGTCCCTGAATGGGGATCCTGGATATGACCTTAAACTATATCCAGTGGTGAGGCCCCAGCTTGTGGCCTTTGGGGAGTGTGGAGCCACCCTTTAATTACCATTGCTCCCAGGTTCACTCTGACCCGGAGTGGTAGTACCTGTTAGGGTTCCAACTATGGGTTAAATAGAAGCCGACGTGAAAACAACAAATATATTCTATTAAAAATTTTTTCTTCAAAATCTTTGGATTTGGCATTAAATAACTCGAAAAGGGTTGATATGCCGTAAAACAAAAACAACCAACCAACCAACCAACCTAATAATTTAATTTTCATGAGCAGCTTTTATGACAGACCTTATCAAAGGCCTTGGATATATAAAGGTCTATCGCCATAGCTTTTCCTGCCTTATCCGGTGCATTTTGGTATCTGGTCATGTCTTTCTTATGAGATAATCCAAGGGCATTCGAGTATTATGGCGCCTTCATTTGACGCCTACTTATACTAGTATTAAATCGGTGCAGTTTTTTTTTTTTTGTATATTTGAAGGTTTATAAGTTTATTCATGCATTTACATATTCGCTTATGAAATTTTTCTCACAGAAAAGCAAACATTAGTCAACATTGCTAGAATTATTCTTTGTACTCATTTTGTTTTTATAAATTGTTTTCACTTCTTTGGCCACTGACCTGAATTTGGGAAAATACAAGGACATTCCAGAAATACTTTTCATTAGATAGTTTCTCAAGATCCAATTGTACTTTTCATAAACAACTTTCTGAGAAAATGTCCTCTAACTAGTTTTATTTATTTATTTATTTATTTATTTATTTAAATCTTTTCTTGGTTTTCTAACTTTTATAAATGTTTAGTAAGTACAATAGCGAACATACGGGTCCTACGGATGCAAATATTTATTTCGTAATGTTTTATTTTAAAATGTATAATTATTTATAAAAACGCATAAGTTTCTTGGTTTTATCAATTTTACCGGGTAACACCGATAAGTACTGGAAAATATGCTAATTTCAATCCCTATAATGTAAAGAAATATGGACTGTGAAATATTTGGATAAAAATAACATAGAGCTCAACGTTGAGAGCACGAGTTTCATTAAAAAAGTTTTTAGTATTTATGCAGAATACAGACCAAGCTATGCCTGCATATACAGCAATTTATGTAACCCGTCAGAACATGCCGAACTTTTTTTTTTTTTTTTTTGTTTTTTCAGGAAACAATGTTCAATGTTTTAAACGCTAGCAAACATTTGAAAAAAAAAAATAAAATAAAATAAACAACATAGCTATAATAATTAAAAAAAAAACAGTTATCGTGTGGTAATTTCATTCAAAAACAGGCATTTGTGAAATTTACGAACCATGCAGAAATAACTTTATATTTAGAAAACCGTTCTCATTATAATATACAAAAGATACTTTAAAAAAATTATTAATGAAAAGATACCATTTGCCAATTGTCGGCTACTGCAATTTAATTGGCTAAGCGCTTCAGCACCTTCCGGCAATTTATGTAACATGCCCGGATCATGCTGACGATCATGCGGTCCATATTCTGCATAAGTATCAAAACTTTATACTAATGAATAACCACTTACAATGACCACTCGAGGATAAGGGTTAATGGGAATGTCAGTTGGATGATCACCAGTACTATGTGAGGATTGAAAATGATGGGTGGGATGAGCAGAATCTGATTACTTAAGTGGATGGTTCAACAAATATTTGTTAACATTGCACTTGAAGACGACAATGTTGTAGTCAGCTGGGAAGCAATCTCACAGTATTGTGTTCTATTGATGGGAAGATTTTTTGAAAAGAAACTCTGTTCTTGAAAGTTTCATTTGGTTTTAGGTACACAGAAGAAGAAAGTAAAGTTCTTTGCAGTCGTTTAAACAAAAAAACTAGTTCTTGCAGTGAATATTTTACAGGGAAGATCAGAATTTGGAGCTCAATCAAGCATTTGCTATGAACATTACAACAGACTAGAAAAAGACTACTAATGTCCATTCTGTGTGAAGGCGGTTGAAGGGAAGAGAGGAGAGATCCTCTTCACTAGATTGCGAAGTTGATTAAAGTATTTTTATATATCTAATAGATAAAGTAAAGTAAGTTTTCTTTTGCCTTAGTGCTCGATAATTTATGTGAACATTAAATTAGATACGAGGGGCGTGCAATAAGTAATGCCCCTGGCCCACTTCCCATAGCAGTAGAGCAAGGAAACTTGACACAGTTAGTAGTCTTTCTCTTCATAGGAACTACCCAGAGTTATGCATTTCTCCCATCGTTTGATGCAGCTCTGGAGACCGTTTTTGTAGAAGACTCCAAGCTGGTCCTCCAACCACGACGTGACTTCAGAAATCAAGACTGCATCATCTGGGAAACGCTTTCCTTTAAAAAAACAACCATGGCTGGGAAGAGGTGAAAGTCAGAGGGTGCAAGGTCAAAAGAGTTGGGAGAGTCTCCTGTGGTGTGCGTCCTTTCAAATACAAAAACCGGATCACTGCTCGACATTCAACAGGCTCCATTTCACAACTGACTCAGTTCAAACACCTGTAAAACAGAAACCACAATTAGTTCAGAGCTGTAATTTGCCACATAACCCGTAGAGATATAAATCATTGCGCATGCAAAATTTCAGCTAGATCAGACAGCTGGAAGTGTGTCAGGGGCATTACTTATTGCACGTCCCTCGTATATAAACATGTTTCATTAGTGAGAAAGAGTGCATATTTGCCTGTATTGTTAGAAAACAAAATGTTGCTTTGATCGCTTTTTCCGATTTTAATATTTAGTCCTGATCAATATTTAGAGGTAGAAAGGATTTATCCAATCACTAGTAAGTCTTCTCACTTGCCCCATTGATATCGCATGTCCTAGATCAAGAGCGTTAGTCACCTGTCATCCAACTGTAAAGTTCTGTTGGATGCGACACAACGGAGTGTGTAAATATTTCCATTGGACCATTTGTAAAAAGTTGAATATTGCAGCAAGTCCTACGAACATGTTTACCAGAAAGAACAGTTGGCCATAAGTCATTCACCATCCACTATAACTATGCAATTCCTACAGATACGTACCTAAAACAGGGAGCTATTAAACCTGACATCGTGTTTTGGAACAAGCAGGAGAAAGAAACAACCTTAGTAGAAGTTTGTGTCCCCAATGATGCTGGGTTAAACAGAACTGAGAGGAGAAAAGATAACAAAATACCAAGGTCTTATGTATGACATGAAAAGAAACTGGAATCTAAGGAAGATCATAATTCCATTAATTATGGAAGAAATTGGACTTACGAAAAAGAATTTCAAAAACTACCTCGCAAATATATCCGGTAAGCTGAGTGGAAGAGAGATGTAAACATATATATATATGACCTTGAATAGACAGTTAGAATATTTAAAAAGATCTCTCGGTTGTAATGTATGAAGTAGGGGGATGAATGTCTGGCATCCGGTAAGGTGCCCCATCCCCAGCTAAAACAAAATGATAAGGAATTGGAAAATGAATCTACCGACTAAAAATATACTAAAACATTCCATGACAAACAAACACATTTAGTAAAATAAAAAAGATAAATATCACCTGACCACCTGACGTAAGTAAGAACACAATACATGTTAAATAATCTCTCTCTCCCCTCTCTCTCTCTCTCTCTCTCTCTCTCTCTCTCTCTCTCTATATATATATATATATATATATATATATATATATATATATATATATATATATATATAAATATATATATATATGTATAGAGTGAGTCACGGGAAACGGATGTTTTAGAACGTTTTTAAAGGTTTTTGGAACGCAAGGAGCATTCTAAAAACATCTTTTTCCCGTGACTCACCATATATACATATATATATATATATATATATATATATATATATATATATATATATATATATATATATATATATATATATATATTAGTGATGGGACGATACCAATATTTTTCCTGATTCCAATAAAATTACTGATTCTGATTCTGATTCTTTATAAATCTCTAAATATTTAACTATAAAGTTGTTCATTTATTTGCAGACTGTTATCCTCATATTCAAAGTTGTAGTTTTACAACGTTTCGGCCAACTATTCCTCTGACCTTTGTCAGGTAGTTAACTGCGACGGGACAGGAATGCTGAATCTTCAACTGCATCCTCAGTAATTACTGCCTTCCATAGTTGTTGTTTTGTTCACCAGGTTTTGGCCAACAAAGCCTCTGGCCGGCATTTGGTAAGATTGAAACTGCTAACTTAAAACAATGCAAAAATAAATAAATAAATAAATAAAATAAATAAATAAATAAATAAAATAAATAAATAAAATAAATAAATAAAATAAATAAATAAATAAAATAAATTAATAAATAAAATAAATAAATAAATAAAATAAATAAATAAATAAATAAAATAAATAAATAAAATAAATAAATAAATAAAATAAATAAATAAAATAAATAAATAAAATAAATAAATAAAATAAATAAATAAATAAAATAAATAAATAAAATAAATAACTAAATAAAATAAATAAATAAAATAAATAAATAAAATAAATAAATAAAATAAATAAATAAAATGAATAAATAAATAAATAAATAAACTAAATAAATAAAATAAATAAATAAATAAAATAAATAAATAAAATAAATAAAATAAATAAATAAAATAAATAAAATAAATAAAATAAATAAAATAAATAAATAAATAAATAAAATAAATAAAATAAATATAATAAATAAATAAATAAATAAAATAAATAAATAAAATAAATAAATAAATAAATAAATAAAATAAATGAATAAAATAAATAAACAAATAAAATAAATACATAAAATAAATAAAATAAATAAATAAAAAAAATAATGAATAAAATAACTAAAAAAAATAATAAATAAAATAAGTAAATAGAATAAAAAAATTAATATAAATAAAATAAATAAAATAAATAAATAAAATAAAAATAAACAAATAAAATGAATAAAATAAATGAAATAAATAAAGCAAATAAATAAAAAAAAAATAAATAAAATAAATAAATGAAATAAATTGATAAATAGAATAAATAAAAAAATAAATTAAATAAATAAAATAAATAAATAAAATAAATAAATAAATAAATAAAATAAATAAATAAAATAAACAAATGATATAAATAAATAAAATAAATAAATAAATAAAATAAATAAATAAATAAAATAAACAAATGATATAAATAAATAAAATAAATAAATAAATAAATAAAATAAAATAAATAGATAAAATAAATAAAATAAATAGAATAAATACAATAAATACATAAATAAAATAAAGAAATAAAATAAAAAAATAAACAAAATAAATAGATAAATAAAATAGATAAAGTCAATAAATAAAATAAATTAATAAATAAAATAAATAAATAAAATAAATAAATAAAATAAATAAAATAAATAAATAATATAAATGAAATAAATAAATAAAATAAATAAATAAAATAAATAAATAAATAAAATAAATGAAATAAATAAATAAAATAAATAAATAAAATAAATAAAATGAATAGATAAAATAAATAAAATAGATAAAATAAATAAATTAATAAATAAAATAAATAAATAAAATAAATAAAATAAATAGATAAAATAAATAAAATAGATAAAATAAATAAATAAATAGCTCATCTCGAAGGATTCCAATAATAATAGAAATAAATATAAAGTTGTTATTTTTTTCTGATTATCTTTAATGTAAGCATAAGTTTGATCGGTGATAGTGACACTGAAAACACTATTTCTGAGATCTTCACAGTCTGAAAAATGGTCGGAAATTAACAGAAGAATATCCAGTGCAAAAGATAAAAGCCAGAAAAATATAATAATGCAAGCCACTTTTATTATCCTGTGTTGACCAACCCATAAAGACGCCCCCCCCCCTCAACTCTTGCTCTGCTTCATCCCTCATTTTCCATTTACATTCATTTTGTTGAAGTTCTTCTTCTCTTTAGTAAAATTAGATAAAAAGTTTTTCATATAAGAGGAGCGAATTTTGAAATTGTTCTTGGGGAGGCCTTTTTTGGCCTGATGACGTAATTTCTCTGAAAAGAGGCTACAGAAACATGTATGCACATATGTAGGTAATAATATTGTATAAATAAGCATTATATATGTATTGGATTAATAAAGGTGAATCTGCATAGCTTATTCCATCATCATATCTTAATTTGCTTCAGTTTGTGTATTTCTATTGCACCTTTATAAACTCAAGTTTCCTTTATATACATACTAAACAATGCTTTAAGCAAACTAAATTAACCTATCAAAATAAATACCATTTATGACAAAAAGTGAAGATTCAAATTGCACTATTTTTTCTCCACACAACGATCACACAACAGCACAACAGAAACACTTTGAATACTCTTATATTGTTGTTGATACATTGAGGGATTCACTTTATTTATATAAATTTAACATAAACTGATCACTAAGTTTTTGGCCTTTGGAACCCCATTATAAAGTCTACAAGATTTTATTTTTCATTTTCGTCTTTGGTATTTCACCTTGTGAATGTGTAAGTGCGTTAAAAAGATAAATCTAATTTTTATTTTTCGTCGCCATATAGATAGGTCATAGAGTACATTTTTTATTGAAACATTTTGAATGTTATAAATCATTCATTCATTTACTAGTTTACAGACTTCACTTTTTTAAATGATTTTAAATTAATATTTTTTCTACTTTAAGCGATTATGAGTCACCACCCTGAAAATACCCGAAATAATTAACTGTACTGATCTAGAACCTGACTCAAAACCGCATCGACATTTCCGTCAGTTTACGATAAGCTGCCAGAAAAACAGCCGAAAAAAAAAAACCCCGACGAGATTAGCCAATCAGTAATCAGCTGTAAGCAGACGATGTTTTCGTTAGTAGAAAAAAATCACTTATTTGATACTAATCTGAGGGGAAAAAATTGTTTTCGTCATTATAAAAAGAACAAACTAAACTTTATTGAAACTATATATGCAAAAAAAAAAAAAAAAAAGAAAAAAACTTCTTAGAGATTTTCAGAAAAACTTTTGATTTTCGTTCATTTCCATTTCCATGTTTTTGTTTTAAAAAATATTTCTTTGAAACATTTATTAAATGTATCATCTGGAAGTGTTCGTGCCGGCTTTTTTCCGGCTGTATGCAGTAAACTGCCGGAAGATGTCAACTCGGCCTTGGCTCAGGTTCTATATCAGTACTGATATGTTTAGTTATTATCTGTTTTATCACGAGGACCTGTGATGCCACGGATAAAGGCGTTAAATAACAATAAGTGGCAGTTTTCAGGAGGTTGAACGTTCAATCTTTGCTTCAGGTAATAATCATTAAGTATGAGAATACAAATTACTTAATATTTATACCCAGTCACAAAAACTGCCGGAAAATATATGGATTGAATAAAGGGTTCTGTTCGAATTATGTGGATTCAAAATTATGTAGAGTTCGATAATATATTCCAAATTATGTAGAGTTCGATAATATATTCCAAATTATGTAGAGTTCGATAATATATTCAAAATTATGTAGAGTTCGATAATATGTTCAAAATTATGGCATAAAGCTTCTTGAGTCCAAAACATCTGATACTATTCTGGAAAAGTAATGTTTTCGATCATAGCTGTTTCCATGAAAACAGTTTCCGTGGTTACAATATAGCAAACTTATTTTACAGAAACTTTTCTTCAAAACAAAACTTATAAACTTTCCATAAAAAAAGAAAAAAACTGATTTTTGTTCATAGTTGTTTCCATGTTTTCGCCTTACAAAAAAAAATTATTTCTCTGGAATAGTTATTGAAATTTTTTTACATACTTTTCTTGAAAAAAAAAATTTATTCATAAAATTCAACTTACGGTAAGTTTTCACAGATTTCGATGATAATAAAAATATAGGAGTGTGAACATTCGTTCATCACATTTAAATGTTGACAGAGTCGGACTCCCTGCTAGTATACATATATATTACCGTTTTTATAGGCGTATATATATATATATATATATATATATATATATATATATATATATACTCTTATAAATTCGGTTTTCATTTGTGTGTTTCGATATTTTCTATTTATTTAAAAACAATTTTGTTATATCTTGGTTGTGGAATAGCATTCACTAGCAAACGATCTAGCTAATTTGCATATTCTTTTAAACATTCATTTTAATTAATTAACTATTAGTTGCATCGGTTTTTTAATGGGATAATACTCTTTAGTTAACTATTACCTGTAATTATACTCATACAGATATTCTACATGATTTATACTTGCATAATATTTGCGAAAAAGTTTATAGTAAACACAAAATTGTTTCCATATATATTTATGTATACATATATATTTTTGTTACACAAATCCATCTATCTATCATCAATATATATCTATAAAAGTGAACGTGTCTGTATATCTGTCTGTGTGCCTGTGTGTCTGTCTGTGTACATGTTCCAACGCAACAACTCTGTCAATTTTCAGTTTACAGACTCGAAATTTGACGTAGATAGTACTGAGATTTGGGAAAATTTTTGTAATCCGTTTTCGGCCAAGAATTTGACTATTAAGAGGTCAAAGTTCAAAGATTTGACCTTTGAGAATTCTACCAAACTCCTCCGATAATTTTGGGCCTAAACACTTGAAATTTTAGATATAGGTTCTTTGGACATGCATCTAACTGAATAACTCAATTTGAACCCAAATCAATAAATTTTAAGGGGTCATAATAGGGGTGAAAGTAAAAAAAATTGACCATTTTTTTTTTTTTGCTCAACATACACCTCCAAACACCCAAGAAACGGCGGGCTGAAATCCTAATATATATATATATATTTATTTATATATATATATATAAAAGTGAACGTGTCTGTGTGTGTCTGTGAGTGTGTCTGTGTGTGTATGTCTGTGTGTCTGTCTGTGTATCTGTCTGTGTATCTGTCTGTCTGTGTGTATGTCTGTGTACATTTTCCTTCGCAATAACTCTGTTAATTTTCAGTCTACTGACTCGAAATTTGATATACAGGGTACTGAGATTTCGGAAAATCTATATGATCGGTTTTGGCCAGAAATTGAGCTGTTAAGGGGTCAAATTTCAACGATTTAACCTTTGAGAACTCTACCAAACTCCTCCGGAATTTTGGGGTCTACAGACTTGAAATTTTATATATAGGTACCTTGGACAGGGATCTAAATTAATAACTCAATTTGAGCCCAAAAGAATAAATTTAAAGGGGTCATAATAGGGGTAAAATCTTTAAAAAATTGACCCTTTTTTTTTTTTTTTTTTTTTTTTTTTTTTTTTTTTTTGCTCAGCATACACATCCAAATACGCGGGAAACGCCGAGAATCCATGCTAGTATATCTATAAAAGTGAACGTGTCTGTGTGTCTGTGTACATTTTTCCTTCGCGATAACGCTGTTAATTTTCAGTCTACAGACTCGAAATTTGATATACAGGGTACTGAGATTTGGAAAAATCTTTGTATTCCGTTTTCGGCCAGAAATTTGTCTGTTAAGGGGTCAAAGTTCAACTATTTAACTTTTGAGAACTCTACTGAACTCCTCCGACAATTTTGTCTCTAAACACTTGAAATTTTAGATATAGCTTCCTTGGACATAGATCTAACTTAATAACTTCATTTGAGCCCAAAACAATAAAATTTAAGGGGTCATAATAGGAGTCAAAATTAAAAAAAAATTTGCCCTCTGCGGTCTCTACCAAATTACTCAGACAATTTCTGGTCTAAAGATTTGAAATTTTTTATAAAGGGTATTAAGAGATAGGGCAAGCTTTTTCATCTGTTTGGGTCGAAAATTTTTAGTTACCAATATATAAATGTATGTTTTCATGTGTGCCTAAAACTTTCAACAAAGGCGACGGATTTTACCAAGATCAGTATCGTTTTAAAGTTCGACCTTTCATACGACAAATATCGAAAAATTGGCTAAAAACATTTATATCTTCACCTTCAACTAGGCACTTTTCTACAGGGAGGGGTCGCTTATTTCGCCGATATTTTTTAGAGTTATCCTCTCCTTTCGATTGTCTAGCCTTAATTTAAACATGAGTCACTTCAGGTTTAGCGGTGGTAGTAACTGTAAAGACGTCAGTTTTTTCCCCATTTTTTTCCTCCTTCGCCGTACGGGTTCGAGCCTGCCTTCCTACTACCACCTTTTTTTCTTTTTTTGCTCATCATACACATTCAAACACCCGGGCAACGCCGGGCTGAAGTGCTAGTATATATATATATATATATATATATATATATATATATATATATATATATATATATATAGTAATTTATAAAATATATATGGCGATTAAGCTACACTGAATATTCGGCGTTTCATCCACTCTAGGATTCGTCAGGATGGCGATTAAGCTACACTGAATATTCGGCGTTTCATCCACTCTAGGATTCGTCAGGCGCAAGCCTGACGAATCCTAGAGTGGATGAAACGCCGAATATTCAGTGTAGCTTAATCGCCATATATATTTTATAAATTACTAAATAGCTCTACCTACGTATTGAGCACTTTTGAAGTAAATACTTAAAGTTTACGCATAAATCTATACTTTCGTATATTAATTTTATGTGAGTAAATGAAGTAGTTATATATATATATATATATATATATATATATATATATATATATATATATATATATATATATATAAACAGATACAGAAGCATACTGTTATGAATGATGATACTTTTACCCCACATTTTGGAAGAATTCCTTTTTTATTTTTATCAAAGAGATATGATGGTCGATAACCTGTCAATATCATTGTACCTATATATATATATATATATATATATATATATATATATATATATATATATATATATATGTATGTATGTATGTATGTATGTATGCATGTATGTATGTATGTATGTATGTATGCATGTATGTGTGTGTGTATGTGTGTGCGTGCGTGCGAGTGTGTAGACATTACTTTCAGTAAATATTGCTACAAAGGTATATAGACTGACTTACTTATTTCAAAGGCTTGCAATTTAATCAGATGATATGCCAACAGTATATAGTCTTTATTATATCTAATGATACATTGTCCTCATTGTGTCGGATAGAGAGAGAGAGAGAGAGAGAGAGAGAGAGAGAGGAGGGAGAGGAGAGAGAGAGAGAGAGAGAGAGAGAGAGAGAGATTTCGCTGTGTGTAGGCCTTCTTTTCAACCGGCATCTATCCCCAATCACATTTGTATAAGTTTCTCTCTGACTGAATGTCTCATGAAAACTCATCTCTTATGCAAAGAATTTCATCCCACGCCTATGTTGATCTATGGAAAACTCAAACAGATGAACATCACAAAAAAGCCACCGCTGCCAGTAAACCTCTGCGTTAAAGTGTATTCCGATTATATATATATATATATATATATATATATATATATATATATATATATATATATATATATATATATATATACTAGCAAGTAGACTTGACATTGTCCGGGAATGGATTAGGATTATCGAATTTTTCATATTTTATTGGCATCGAAATTGGTAAAATCCCCCATTTTCCAAAACTACTTAAAAAGACTGTCAACTACATAAAGTATATTTGTGTGAAATTTAAAAAAAAAATGGCCAAGCCGTTTAGGAGTTCATAGGAAACACACGCACACACACAGTTTCTTTATATATATATATAAAGAGAGAGAGAGAGAGAGAGAGAGAGAGAGAGAGAGAGAGAGAAAGTGATAGAGAGAGATTAAGTATAAGATGAGGAATAAAAGTTACATAATGAAGTAAAAAAAAAAAAAAAAAGACACCGGAAAGAAACTGAGATTTGCGCATGCGGGTATTATGTTTTTCCTAAACAGTTCACTTCTTGTAAGTAAAAAAACATACTCGAAACCAAAACCTAAAGACAATAAGTCAAGTACGATAACCATTAGGCCAGCTTGGGGCGATCTTTAAAAAGTGTTTTCAAACCTCCTGAAACAGTTTATAAACAGAAAAAAATCAAATGACTACCAAGTACCAATTTTTCAACTTTCACCCCTTAGCAGTCCTTTTTCCAGATAAAAACAGATTAATAAGCTTTCTATGTGTCTTAACATCCTATATATATATATACCAAATTACAAATCTGTAGATAAATATTTGTTGCGAATATAGGTTTAGGTGCCCTCACACACACACGTTCTTACTTTTATATATATATATATATATATATATATATATATATATATATATATATATATATATATATATAGTAATTTATAAAATATATATGGCGATTAAGCTACACTGAATATTCTGCGTTTCATCCAACTATAGGATTCGTCAGGCTTATGCGCGAATTCTGTCGTTGCTTCTTGTTTTTATACATGTTGAGGATTACTAGTTGGCCACTCAGCTTTCTAGTATCCACCGCGCCCCTTCCGAATATATATATATATATAGTCTTGGAAGTTTTTCAACTTTTAAAACTTCAAAACTTAAAAAATCGCAGTCCTTCATTGGAAAACTCGTTTGCACACACACGCGCGTGCACACACACTCTTTCTCACTAATGAAACATGTTTATATACGAGGGGCGTGCAATAAGTAATGCCCCTGACACACTTCCAGTTGTCTGATATAGCTGAAATTTTGCATGTGCAATGATTTATATCTCTCCGGGTTATGTGGCAAATTACAGCTCTGAACTAATTGTGGTTTCTGTTTTACAGGTGTTTGAACTGAGTCAGGTGTGAAATGGAGCCTGTTGAATGTCGAGCAGTGATCCGGTTTTTGTATTTGAAAGGACGCACACCACAGGAGACTTTTGATGAAATGAAAGAAACTTATGGTGATAATGCCCCATCATATAACCTTGTAAAACGCTGGTATCGTGAATTCAAACATGGCCGGAAGTTCCTACTAGCTTGGATAAATACTTTTGCAGTTTTAACAAAAGAGCTACAATAATATCAGAGCGTCTCCATTTACGCTGAACATCTATAGAATGCCAACATCAATATATTATGTATGAATGAGTCCCCTGTGGAATTTCCACATGCTCCGCTAGTGAAACTATAAATGAATAGTAACAAATGCAGTCAATTTTATACAAATCTGTTTACGGCAAACAAGGTACACAGAAACGGTTGCGTTTCAGTCGACTGAAACACAGAAAATATGCATTTAAAAATAACTAATGTGTATGCTGTCTAAAAAAAGATTGAGAAAACCTTTGAATCAGTGATCCGATTTTATTCTAACTAGAATTACGGCTACTACGGGCCGATATTCTAATATATAATATTGAATTGCTTATAATGTAAATATGTAGTTAAACAAAAGTAAATGGCGGTTTCAATTTCGAAATGAGAAAAGTTCTGCAATGTATTTATTGCATTAAAGAATGTTGACTGACAACAAACATATGTAAGCCTCGTTTTCGACCAACTCCAGCTCATTGGTCTCGACTCAAAGACCCATTTTCAGAAGCCCTACTCTGCCAACATATATATGTGACCACTAGAAAAAATATCAATAAAAACCCAGGAGTTGTATATTTTTGGTATGAAATCGGTTCCTAATTGAAAAAAAAAAAAGAATTTTTTTTTCAGCCAATGGGAAGAATTAAACATATCTTTATCAAAAGCAATAAAAATGTTAAACGTTTTGCAACAAGTTTTGGGCGCGGCTTTCTATAGAACACAAGACATCAATAAATTGTCACTGAAACGAAATACGATGCATAACAGTTTGAACAAGATAAACGTTATCCACGTTGAGTAAGCACTACCTAAAACAACTCGTGGGAGAAAACACACACTTAACTCTTCTTAATCATACATCAAATATATCTGAACCCACTTCACTGTTGTACAAACATTTAAATCCTCTAAATCTTTAAATCTTTCTGATGTTTGCTAAGTAAACATTATAATTCATTCATATGAATTACGTTCTTACTTTATTACATTTGCATTCATTTTTCTGTCGACGTATTTAAGAGTTATAATAAAGGGGAGATAATTTGGGAAGTCTTTAATACACCACATATTAAAGTTACAGCAATGGGGAAATAATTAGCAGCGACACATTAGACAATGTGGTTCTTTAAATGATTCAATTCCTGTTAAATAGGAAGAGAATTCCTGTTAACTAGGAGGTGGGGTGGCAGAAGAGGTGAGAGGGCAACATATTCCATTGAGAACCATATGTTCTAATTGTGATACAGGATTTCCTGTACTTGTACGTTAGCCTCTTTCATGAATTATGCGGCAAAGTTTGCTTGTTATGAATAAAACACTACCCTTTCTTGTTTCCTCGGCTGGACATTGATTTTAAGCCATTTTTGTGCCCCCCCCCATCATGCTCAATTTAACTTAATCAGATCAAGTTTATGAAATAAAAGTACATACCAGACATTCCTCTATTCTGATCTATAGATAAAGGCAACTTTTAGATGGATTATCACGCAGGATTTACAGAATATTTATAATGGATACAATAAAGATTCATCAACTATAGTCAAGGGTGACATGAATGCTCCCTTTTCATTAGCTACTACACTAAGATTTAGGGGAGGGTAACACTTAACAATTCGTCCATGCATAGAATATTGTTACCACATATAGGCCAGTGCATCAACCATGAGTCTCTTTCTATTGGACAGAGTTGAAAACAGTCGCCAATCTGATAGGTCCTACACCAAAATATTCCTGCACCGTGAAACATTTGGTTGACATAAATATGAGTAAAAAGAAAGAAAGAAAAACGACTCCACTTACTCTTGATCCTCCCTTCGTTTTTAGCAAAAGGACAATGAGTACAGTTTTTAAATGTTTGGTATGACACGATCGAAAATTGACCCCTGGTGTCCCGGTTCATTACCAAACATAACGAAAGTACATGTGGATATTTGACTCCAAGGATATGCCTTCTTCATAAAATCCATAATGTTTTTAAAAAAATAAAAGTTGATACTTATCAAGGCCAAAAGCCACTCAAAGATACATGTTAATGTGATGAATGGATTCTTGGTTTAATGGTGAAAAATATTATTAGAGGATTTAAAATGATTAATGGAATGAAAAAAGTATATGATAATTTTAAGGACGGGGTTGAGGGTTGTCAATACTATAGGTCTAGAGCTGTAACATATACCGTGCTGTATACTGGGGGAGTCGGTATGATAGAGGGTTGTATAGTGAGTGTATATAAAATAAGTCTATATAAACTACGCGACCAAGCTGTGTACGTGTTATATAGTCGTCTATGTGATGTTTGTTGTGTGTGTGTGTGTGGACATTTTTTACACATATAATAAACATATAGTACTTTCAACAATAGTTCAACAAACGGGACAAATAACACGTTCTTCTCTTGTCTGCTTATCCAACAAAGAAAGGACTTACCTTTTTGATCAGAACCATCTCTGTGTTGTTCCAAACGAACTTCTGAAAATGTAAGCCATTTTCTACCCCGACAACCAAATTGTTTTTCCACATTTACATTTATTCCTGTTGAGACTTCTTTTTTTTGTTCTGGTATTGAAACCCTAAGAAATCACTTTGACGATGTAGTCAAGAATTAGAAATCTCTTGAGAATATTTGCAGTGTTTTCTTCATATATGCAAGATCCAATGAAAGCAAAACATATATATATATATATATATATATATATATATATATATATATATATATATATATATATATATAACTACTTAATTTACTCACATATAATTAATATACGAAAGTATAGATTTATGCGTAAACTTTAAGTATTTACTTCAAAAGTGCTCAATATGTAGGTAGAGCCAGTTAGTAATTTATAAAATATATATGGCGATTAAGCTACACTGAATATTCCGCGTTTCATCCACTCTGGGACTCCTCAGGCTTATGCGCGAATTGTGTGGTTGTTTATCGTTTTTATATTTATTAGGAGCATATAAAACGATAAACAACCACAGAATTTGCGCATAAGCCTGAAGAGTCCTAGAGTGGATGAAACGCGGAATATTCAGTGTAGCTTAATCGCCATATATATTTTATAAATTATTATATATATATATATATATATATATATATATATATATATATATATATATATATATATAACTAAAACCCGAAAATAGAAATATCAACGTTTATTAGGACAGTTGTGCAAAGAAAAATTATGTACTAGTTACAAAAAATCTAAATGAAAATATATTATTTATTTATTGCAAAATGAGATTATAAAATCTGGAGAAAGACCAGATAATCTATAACCAACTCTGAAAATAACTGCAAATACAATCTAGTTTAGTTTTCAGTATTTACATGGTGCGGTTAACTAAATCATATTATTATTTATTCTATTTTTGAAAAATATTTTTGGTATTGTTATTTTTAATATGATGGCGTCAACCAAATTATATTTCTCTTTCTTCTATATAAAAAAAAATATTTTAGGTATTAGCATTTTTAATATGATGGCGTTAAGCAAATTATATTTTTATTTCTTCTATTCTTATGATTATTTTTGGTATTGTCGAAAGGAAGAGGATACCAGATCGCCATATTGCATTGGGTGTTGCTGCAAAAGTATCCATCCTTTTGTCCTTGTTGGATATGAAAAAAATGGGTTGACAAGTTTTTATTAAAGGGATAAACTTCTCAAAAATTTCAGTCAATTTTATTCATCGACACAAAAATGTTTTGAAAACATGAATACAAAACAGAGGAGATTAACTAAATTATATTTCTTCTATTTTTATTCTTATTTTTTGGTATCTTGTTTCTTATATTCAATTTCAATGTTATTATGCTCATTGTTTTCAGAGATTTTTTTTAGAAACGTTACTGTCAGGTAGGTATGTTTTAAAACCGATAAGAAGTGATGAGACTTTCAGCATATCGTAATGAATGGAAACCCATAACACTTGTTTTTCTTACCAACTAATGGTGCATAATTAATATATTTATTGAACTAACTGAAATGAAGTGTATATTGTCGTCATAAAAAGAAAGGAATTGATATTTAAATAGAGATAAAATACAAGGATGAGGATATAAGTAAAAATGAAACCATTGTTCAGTTGGAAAATCCCAAAATATCAAAGTGGTTCCTTTCAACATTTTTAATCTGCTGACATTAACAGCTGACTCCCAAGTGATAATGATGATTATTAGTTTGCTTTAATCAGGATTTAACCAATCCTCCAGTCTGACAACCGGTTTGAAATGTGATAATATGGCTACTCCATATATATATATATATATATATATATATATATATATATATATATATATATATATATATATATATATATATATATATACATATACTAGCAAAAGTACCCGTCATTGACTGGGTTCAAAAACAGCTTATGGAAAATGGACTCCGATTTATGAAAGTATGATAGGTTATGAAAAGGAAGGGTTGTAAAGAGATAGCTTCGAATTTAGGGGTATCAAAACCAAAGCAAAATATAATGAAAGTAAAAATAAAATAGATAAACTCCATAATTTATTATACCATACCTGTTCACACTGAAACACTTATCACAATATTCTGTGGATCTATATTAAAAAACCTTGTTAAACTTTGTTTGAATATAAATTCCTAAATTTATTTCACTCTAAATAATTTAGGTGACTGAAATAGGAATCTCATTAGTCACTGAACAAATATACGTCATGTTAATCTTTAATTTCCTGAATAGTAAAAACATGATCCACAAATGGTCGATTTGCTGCTAATATCCATTTTTGATGAGTATTTGATAGGAAAGCGACCACATGTGGTTAATTTAAATTAAATTATTACCACATGATTACATTTTCAATAATCACGGGATTAAACTTCACCCCTTTAAAATTTACTCAGATTGTAAACACATTCTGTTTACATTAAGCGAGACCGAATGTTCCTTTTAGTGATGTCACGTGACGGCAGGCGGTAATATCCCCCCTCCCCAAATGGCCACATTGTTACAAAGAAAATCACCTAATTTATAAAATAAAAATCAAGCATAATGTTATAATTAAAAAGAGATATATAAAAACATGCATGAGTATGATGAAAATTCTATACCAAAATGTCGAAGCAATCGGTCCAGTGTTTATTTAGATTATCGATTACGAACAAATATATATATATATATATATATATATATATATATATATATATATATATATATATATATATATATACTAGCAAAAGTACCCGTCGTTGACTGGGTTCAAAAACAGAAAATGGACTCTAATTTATTAAAGTATGATAGGTTATGAAAAGAAAGGGTTGTAAAGAGATAGCTTCGAATTCGGAGGTATCAAAGCCAAAGCAAAATATGATCAAAGTAAAAATAAAATAGATAAACCCCTTAATTTATTATACCATACCTGTTCACACTGAAACACTTATCACAATATTCTGTGGATCTATATTAAAAAACCTTGTTAAACTTTGTAACATATTCCATTCTATGGAGGTCAGGCGCGATCGAACACCCCATAATTTTATTATACCATATTTCTTCAAACTGAAACATAATTATCAAAGTATACTTACGCAGATAGATATGAAAAGTCTTTATTAAAGTTTGTGCCTATTTCCATTCTATGGAGGCCAGCGCGAACGCAGACCCCACAATTTTATTATACCATCCCTATTTAAGTTAAAACATACTTATCAAAGTATTCTTATGTACGTCTATATCAAAAACACTTGTAAACGTTTTTTTTTTAATTTTTAAATTTTTTATTTCCATACTTTGTGGACCAGGCGCAAACACAGACCTCACAATTTTAATGAACCACCGTTCTGCCAGATCAAACATACCCATTCCTGTGTCTCCATACATCTTCTATCATTATATGTAATCAGTTTTTTCAAATAGTCAACCATATAGGAGCCTATTCGTGACCACACACACACACACACACACACACACACACACACACACACACACACACACACACACACATTCAGCTTTATATTATATATATATATATATAATTTGAGGTTGCTATTTTATAAAGGTAGGGTAACCAGTTAAATATAACGAGGTTCATACAAGAGTGCTCAATACAGAAGTAGAGCAAGTTACATTTGTCTTTACATAAGCAGTAGTTTGTTGCTACACAGTCATGAGCATGTTTCGGTCTACTAGTATTTACTAACTGGAAACCTCTTCAGGCAGCAACCCTTATTTTTGAAAAAAAAAAACGATATGCATTACCTAAAAAAATTGCAAAATTTAAAGTCTTATGACATGTGGAATGCATTAACGATAAAATAAATTTAGTATTATGTATGAAATTAAAAAAGAGAAAAGACACTTTTTTTAAATTAGTAAATAAGTTGACACGCGAATATATGTTTAACATGGCTGCCTGGTTTGCTATTTGACATTAGGCGATATAAAAATTGTCATGGACCGTAGAATATTTCGGGATATTGAATTTGTTTTTTGAAGCAAATATTATATATTTATCTTTAAAGACTCGCGAACGGAATTATGTTGTGAAACAATGTGCAGTGTTGAAATTCGTCGTTCGAAACACTGTCGGCTGTTCTGTAGCAGAGGTTCACGGGAGTTTGAGCTTCTTCCGGAAGTTTTCTTTGCGCAGGCGTACAATTACACGCCAAAATTCGTTTTGACGAAAAACTTAAGTTCCAGTTTCAATTTCGTTCCAACAAGACTTATCAGTCTTAATATTTATTTATAAATATTTACAAACATAAATAAATATAAAATGGCGCATGAGGTGAAAAATCGGGTAAGGGGGATAAACATGACCTATTTTGACATTAGTTACTTTAACTAGCCTTTCACCAAAATACCACAATCGCTCTAAGCAGCTACATAAAAAACGAAAAGACAGTACAGTAGCGTCCAAAACTAAAGGACAAAATTTTAAACCTAATATTTGTTAGAAATAACAACTGTGAAAAGCTGAAATTTTGACAACTGGTAGTCGTCATCATCCATAATAACATACTAAACGTTGAATCATTTGCAAAGGATAGAAAAAGAATTATAACAATTATTTATTTATTTTCAAAATAGGAACGTCCAAAAGTAAGGGAAAAAATTGAGAAAAACAATGTAACCAGTCAAAACAACAATAAAAATACATGTACAGTCAATATTTAGTAAATGAACTCTTACTCTCAATGACAACTGCACATCTTCGACTACAAGAACGAATCAATTCTTGACAATCCTCGATACTAATTTTAGACCATTCTTCTTGAAGCTTCATCCACAAATCCTCCGTGTTAGTGGGATTTCTTTCCTTAACTTTCACTTCTGCCGTTTCGTTTTTTCCTTGTACACATTTCTGTGAATTATTCCATGGATTTCTGCCTTTGGATTATTATGGACCATCTTCCTCCAATTACGGGATTTCCTTGGATTTTACTTGTGCAAATGGAAATTCTTTTAACTTTCTTGAAGTTATACATTTGGATTTTACCGTCACTGGATTATTTATCTTCCACCCGACTATCCATTCATGTGTAATCACCTTTTTCTTCACCATATTCCCTCTGCTTTACTTTTTTTGTTTTCAAGTAAGATCCTTGACTTACTTGTTGTTTCATCAAATACTTTTACATGCAAAATCCGATCCTGCATTTTGCTAATTCCTACCCTCTGATGAGACGGAAAGTATTTCTTCGAAACTCCACGGATTAAGGACTATCCACTTATCTAGTGTTTCCTTTTCAGATTAAATATGTTTTTAACTCATTTCAAAGTGTTTTTTAACATGTTTTATTAACTGTTTGCTCGTATATATATATATATATATATATATATATATATATATATATATATATATATATATATATATATATATCATGTTGACAAGAAAGTTCTTGCTGTTTTTAACTTTTAAATGTAGATGAACATATCTCGGCGCAAACAAAGATATATTGATCGAAAAAGCGCCATCAGAATAAACACATTTTTTCCAATGCAAAACAAGTGTATTTATGTCAGTAGCTGCGACGAATAAAGAGGACTTCATGCAGACCAGACAATCCTGAGGCATGATCTTTGTGAGTTCTATACTCACTTAAGAAACAAACATAATAAATGTTGTACCACACACACTTCCTCCTGTAATTCATCCACAAGCAGATGGTGAGGGGGTTACATAATCATTATAAGCGCAATCATTGATAATCATGAAGACATCGTTAATTAATGGAAAAATTGCTTGGAAATCATTAAAGAACCACCAAACTTTGATCATTAAAATCTGACTTCAAAAGCAGAGAATTTCTTTAATCATTATAATTTTTTTTACTAATAGTACTGTGGTGAGGTGTTCTTATTTTAATTATATCATTTGATATATTTTGGATTATTTTAATTATTTAGTTTAATTTATTTTGGATTATTATTCTGACTTTCACTGTTTTAGTACAATTATATTAGTGGCCTGGCAAGGCCACAGGGATACAACCGAAGCAGCGAATCTGAAGCTGGCCTGCAGGACACTATATATACAAATGTAGGCAAATTTCGGCATATTTTATTGCTTTGAAAATATAGGTTCTTTTTTACCAATTGTCATAAAATTTTAACCACAGAATAGTATTATAATCTTTAAAAAGCCTACAAATTTTCATGTAGTTTCGTCCCATAGAACCAAAGATATTAACATTTCAATATTCACTTTGGCTACCAGTATAGATATATCCATAGATATACCATCTTTTTTTGGCAATTTTATAAGTTCCAAACCTCGACAACTATTGATCAGAATTAAACAAATGTAGGCTCGTTGGAAATGTAACGAGCTGAATTGTGTAGTGGACTATCTGACATTTTCCCTTAAGGTCAAACATTAAAAGGATCATCCATCATTCAGAGTCTATTTTTGCCACTTTTTACAGCCATAAAATGTTTCAATAATAGTCATTTATTTTCCTAGTTTTGCATATGAATTACAAAATATCTGATATTTCCCCCAAATATCTGGCTTTGATGAAGAGGAGCCTAAAATTTGCTGGTATTGTATTGGAAAGAAAATCAATAATTATGAACACGTTCCAACAATATAAGAATGATTAATAGATGTTTCTTTTTGTTCTTTTTTTTCTCTTTATTTCTTCATTATTAGTTTTCAAAAAAATGTCCAATAAAATATAAAACAGAAAACCTCCCCATTTGCCTTGTTTGGATTGAATACCAAAAATAAAACAAACAAACAAGCAAAAAAAACAAAAACAAAACCTGTGTGTGTGTGTGTGTGTGTGTGTGTGTGTGTGTGTGTGTGTGTGTGTGTGTGAGTTCCTTCCTCATAGGTCCCAAAACGGTTGGGTCTATCTTTTATAAATTTCACACAAAGGTAATTCATATGTCTGACAATGTTCTTCAATATGTTTTGTACAGAAATTTATCCGATAAATAATTGAAAAATCTCGATCCTAAAAATAGTCTTTCTTTATCTATCTATATCTATATATCTATAAAAGTGAAAGTGTCTGTCTGTCTGTGTGTGTACCTGTGTATCTGTGTGTCTGTGTGTGTACATTTCCCTATGCAATAACTCAATTGTCAATTTTTAGTATACAGACTCGAAATTTGATATACAGGGTACTGAGATTTCGGAAAATCGATGTGATCGGTTTTCGGCCACAAATTTGGCGATTAAGGGGGGTCCAAGTTCAACGATTTGACCTTTGAGAACTCTACCAAACTCCTCCGACAATTTTGGGTCTAAACACTTGAAATTTTAGATATAAGTTCATTGGACATGGATCTAACTTAATAACTTAATTTGAGCCCAAAGCAATAGATTTTAAGGGGTAATAATAGGGGTCAAAGTTTAAAAAAATTGACTACTTTTTTTTTTTTGCTCAACATACATCTCCAAATACCCGGACAACGCCGGGCACCCATGCTAGTATATCTATAAAAGTGAACGTGTCTGTGTGTCTGTCTGTGTACATTTCCCTTCGCGATAACTCTGTCAATTTTTACTCTACAGACTCGAAATTTGATATACACGGTACCGAGATTTGGGAAAATCGATGTGATATGTTTTCAGCCAGAAACTTGGCTGTTAAGGGGTCAAAGTTCAACGATTTGACCTTTGAGAACTCTACAAAACTTCTCTGACAATTAGTGGTCTAAACACTTAAAGTTTTATATAAGTTCCTTGGATATGGATCTAACTTAATAACTTGATTTGAGCCCAAAACAATAAATGTTAAGGGGTCATAATAGGGGTCAAACTTTTAAAAATTTGACCTCTGCAATCTCTACTAAATTACTCAGGCAATTTCTGGTCTAAAGATTTGAAATTTTACATAAAGGGTATTCAGAGATAGGGCAAGCTTTTTAATCGGTTTGGATCGAAAATCTTTAGTTACCAATATATAAATCTATGTATGTATGTTTGCATGTCTGCCTAAAACTTTCGACAGAGGCGACGGATTTTACCAAAGTCAGTATCGTTTTAAAGTTCGACCTTTCAGACGACAAATACCGAAGAATTGGCTAAAAACATTAATATCTTCACCTTCAACTGGACACTTTTCAACAAGGGGGGGGGCGCTTTTTTCGCCGATATTTTTGAAAGTTATCCTCTCCTTTTGATTGTCTAGCCTTAATTTAAACCTATGTCACTTCCAGTTTGGCGATGGTCGTAACAGCAAAGACGCCAGGTTTTTTTCCCGTTCTTTTCCTCCTCCGCAGCCTTCCTACTACCACTTTTTTTTTTTTTGCTCAACAGACACATCCAAACACCCGGGCAATATCAGTTTCCTTCTCCTAAATACAAGTCTTAACAAAGACTGGGAGTGCGTCTCTCCCAGTGAATTAATGTTCCCCCAGATACTAACCTGGAAATTTCTATGACTCCACGCGGTACATACAGGGTCTAGCCTTCCCAAATGGTCACCCATCTGGTACTGGCCAGGCTAAACATTGCTTTACTTTGGCCATCTGGCGAGAACTAGTGTGTCAACGGGATTGTGCCATATATATATGTGTGTGTGTGTATGTGTGTGTGTGTGTGTGTGTGTGGTGTGTGTGCATGTGTGTGTGTGTGGTGTGTGTGTGTGTGGTGTGTGTGTGTGTGTGTGTGTGTGTGTGTGTGTGTGTGTGTGTGTGTGTGTGTGTGTGTGCATTCTGAGGAACATGTTCAGTAATCTTGTCCATAATATTCTAAAACAGCTTCAAGGCTGTGCTCTGTGAGGTGTGGCTGTCATTATATTGTCCATACTATTTTGGACAAACTTCAAAGCTGTGCTCTATGTGGTGTGGCCTTAATCTTCTGGACAAGCTTCAAAACTGTACTTTGTGGAGTAGGACTTTTGATTTTGTCTAGAATATTGTAGATAAGTTTCAGATTTTTGCTCTTTGGGACGTGGCCTTTACTTTGTCCATAACATTCTGGACAGGCTTACAATTTGTACTCATGTGGCACTATTTGTTAGGTGCCACTCTCCGTGTAGTAACACAGATATTGTTACTGAGTGATGGGGCCTGTCGCATAAGAGTTAGACAAGAGATATCCCATAATCGCATTTTTAACAACTCTCCCTCTCTTTCTTTTCAACTTACCACTATGCGGTGAACATGTATATTTTGGTGTCTCCATGGCAGAAGAAGGGGGGGGGCACTCCTTCTTCCCGCGCAAATTAGCTAAGGTAGCCTAGCTAGGTTAAAAGAAACCAGTTGTAATTTAATACTCCTTTTTTTATTTAATGTATAATGTACAATATTTCAACTGGGGCAAGGTGAGGATCCGAATATAGTTGGTGAAAAGAGAGAAACTTGGTTTTAGATATATTAAAGCTAACCACATTTTCCCCATAGCACTACATGCTCCAGGTTGGAAGAGAGAGAATTGGAAAGATCTTAAAAGATCTAAATAAAATATTCAAAATAAATGCATTTGTCTATGTAAATGCCCCAATGAAATATGGCAGTTATAAATAAAAAAATGGAAATGTTTATGAAATACTTATTATTGAAAAATATTAGCGTGCATTGAAATTTACGGAAAATAATCAATTAAAAAATTAAACTATACTATTCAGATCCGCCATTTTTACCCATTATCGGAGATTTTCTTTTTAGTTAGCGTCACTGCTTCTTTGATTGTCTCCCTTTGACGTCATACATCATAGCATTACTAATCTTATACGTCTTAATTTTATTTTCATCAAAATTCTGTGTACGTAAATAGTTTTTAATGAGTAAGTTCTTCCTAAAGTTTTCCTGCTATTATATTTATAATATAACTATCATATTTCTACTCATGCGTTCACATACATTAGCACCGAAACAAAAGTTCTTTTTATAGAAATAATGAATTGCATACAAGTTTGTAAAGACCAAAATAATTGAAAATCACAAATTATAATATTCTGAACCAAAAGACAAAAGTTATGGCATCCATAAACTTTAATACCCATGCAGGGTGTGGCTATTCAGTTCGTTCAGAATATTCTGCAGGCATTATATTGCTCCTATGGTTTATAATTAATCTAAATAAATATTTAAAATTAAAATACTCTTTGTAGACAACTATCTGTATCGACTTGCAATTGCCCAGTTGTGTATTTATTAGTGCTGGGACGATTTCAGTATTTTCCCCAATTCCAGTACAATTACCGATTCCGATTCCAATTTTAAAATCACCTAATCACAAAAAAGTAGACTTTCATTTTTTTTTTTAAGGGGGGTATCAGAGAGTCCTCATCTACTTTTAAGTATAGATATTTTTGAATTGAAAGCCATATTTAATTTCTGAAGAGTTTTTGATGAGTGGCTATTTTGTACAAGTCCTGAAGATGAAAAAGAGTTTTTGGTGGGTAGCTGTTTTGTATAGGTCTCGGACTTTAAGATTTTGTAGGCAAAGAGCAAAGATCTTTCTCGTGTGGACATGAAAAAATTATGTACGGCAATGCTAAAAGATTCAATATTTTTTGGAGCAATTCTGGTTTCTGATTGGTTGCTCCATTCGATTGGTCAGTTCTTATCGCCAGTGTCTATAAGTAGAACCCTCCAATTGTTTTTAATCGTACCCTTCTATTATATAAAAAATATTGTAACAGATATAATTTTCTTTTTAATGTGACAAACTTGTTTTCCCTTTATGTATCATATCCAAGATTTTGATGGAGTTATTGTGAGATTTTCATCTGTCTTTCATTTGTGCCATTGTGTCCTATTTACGAACTTGTCCCATTTTTACCTGTGCCATTTTTACCTAAATTCGTCAACATGATCTTTAGATTTTAGTTTAAATATCTTTTAACAATTTGTTATCTCTCTTTCTAATTTTTATATATGTTTTAACAATTTGTTATCTTTCTAATTTTATATAATTTTTCAAGGAAAGGGAAAGTCTCTTTGTAGAATCCACACGAACGAGCCACGGCCTACGATGTAGAAAACTGGGTTATGTCCAAAATTTCTGTACGCAAAGTTAAGACACCAGAACTGGACGGTTTAGCTAAATATGGAAGCAAGTATGAAACGAAAAACGAAACCATATCGAACCACTTCATAAATCATGAAACAATAAAAAATAATAAACTTTTGGTTTTTACATTTCTACAAATATTTTTAATATTTCAAATATATTCATATGGAAATATTTTATTTCCAAAACGTACGTAAGTGAAACTTTCATAGTTTACATTTCCATAAATAATTTTCTAAATATTTAAATATATTCATACGGAAATAATTCAAAATTTTCACAAATTTTAATTTTGTCATAAATAATGCATGAAAAAACACAGTAGCTACCTTCAGTTGAATTATGAAATCGAAACTTTTTTTTGATAATACAAGGAGTTTTAATAAAAAAATTTCCTACATTAAAATTCTGTGATAAAACCTGTGAAAAACAAATATATTATTCCAAAAGACACCATTTATAGAAATGTAAATAATAAAAATCATTAGTTTTTTTTTGGTAATAACTAGGGTTATGACAACAGCATATTCTTTTCATTGTTTTGACTCTCGAGTATATATCCGACACAGACACAATTAATCAAGCGAGAACCACATCACTCTACATAAAAACATATAAGATATCAATGGATATATACCTGAGAGTCAAAACAAGGGAAATAATATGCTGTTGTCATAGCCCTATTGATAACATATGGATGTGAAATTTAACCAATGAGGGTTGAGGATATGTGTTGCATGGAGAAGAATACCGTGATAATGATACAATCATAGCCCTATTGATAACACAAGTGTTAAAACAAAAATAATAAAAAAAACTATTTAAAGAAATATAAAAAATAAATGTCTTATTTGGATTTATCGAACTACTGTCCTCATCTTCAGTGTTATTTTCACAATGTTTCGGTCGATGTAACCTCCGACCTTCTTCAGGTGTATCTTGTTGAACTCGGGAATGTTTTTGTCAAGCTCGGAAATTTGGACGAAATTTCGATTGGGACCCTTTATTCACTTCACGGGTATAGCATGCTCTCATTTCGTTGACTGGATAGAGGTCCTAAGTAATTCACAATTGTATTTTTCGGTCACCCACATCGAGAATTGAACCTTCAACCTCCAGGCGAATACCACTTTTACAATTGAGTTTTCCAAATACTCTAACTGCTGCACCATGGCTTCTTGGAGACAATTCGAGTACGAATTCTGGGAGCCTTAAAACCATTTTTATTACTAGCTGTAAATATCACTATTTATTACTAATTATTATTACTATATTATTATATTACTATATATTACTGTGTATATATTATTGTTTTTACTTATTACTTGTATATATTATCTATTATTTATAATACACTGTTCCCATATCGTATTAAATTCTATAATACTAGGTTTACTTAGTAATTCTTTGAGCTATTTTACTCTCCACCATTCTTCTCCGTCTATATTTTTTTTTACTTGATCCCATAATAGAAGGTGGTTTCCCTTTCCCCTCCAGATATGGTCAGCTATACCCGATTTTTCAATTTCTCTACGTATTACGGCTTTTCGATGTTTTTCTAACCATACTTTTAGTGGACGACATGTTTCACCTCTGTATAGTTTTCCAAATTTACATGGGATCTCATATACACAGTTATTAGTCTTGATTTTTTCTGTAGGGGGCTTGACTCTCACAAGCTGGTTCCGGAGAGTTGAATCGCTCCTGAGAACTGTCCTGATGTCATATGGATAACATATTCGTTGAAGTTTTTCATGTACGGTATACAAACTGTGGTGAGTTTCTGAGTGGTGTTCTTTTGTGTCTGGTCCAGATTTCTTGGAGATGATGTCATGCTCTCTGGATTGTTGTTTCAGTTGAGGCTTTCTCTTAAACTCTCCATCTCCTCTTGATATGCATTGCTGTTACTACATATTGCTTTTGCTCGGTGCTGTAGACAACGGATGATTCCCCTTTTTTACATTATATGGATGGTGGCAGTTGAAGTTTAGGTGCTGTCCTGTGAAAGTTGGCTTTCGGTATACAGATGATATAAACTCCGGGTAATCAGTACATCTATATACGATAATTTGTTGCTATGTTCTTTTTTTTCTACCGTAAACTGTATAGTTGGACGGATCGAGTTCACGTGGTCTAGTAATGTTTGAACACCTTTTTGATGGGGCCAGAGTATGAATATGCCATCCACATATCGCAACCACATTGTTGACTTTAGTGGTGTTGACGCTAACGCCATTTCCTCAAAGTATTCCATGTGTGCATTGGTTAGTACCGGCGACAATGGTGATCCCATCGCCAGACCTTCTTCCTGCTGATATATATCAGATCCCATCACGAAGTTTGTAGTTTCTACACAGAAGGTCAACATCTTCATTATATTATCAATTGGGATGCAAGTGCATTCCTTTAGTGAGGCATCAAAAGTCAGCTTGTCCCGCACCACTGCCAGAGTCTCATCAGTGCGTACTTTCATGAACAGACTCTCTACATCTAGACTCACCATCTGGTTGGAATGAATGAGAGCATAATTTATTACTTCCATGAAGTGAGCTGAATTCTTGACGTATGATGGAGATTTGTTATATGATAAGATGAGAACAGTAGTCTGATGAATCCAAATAATACGAATGACCAATCCTCATCTCAAAAATTCAGAAACATCATAAAAAATGACAGTTTATTATTTTTTGTTTCATGGTAGTGCAAGAAGTGTTAAAGCTAAACTAATTTTTTTAAATAATTTATTTCCATATGGTTTCGTAGTTCGTTTCATGTGTACTAACTTTCATTCCATATTTAGGTAAACCGAGTCAACTTCCGGCGTTTTAATTTTGCGTACTGAATTTTTGGACATAATCGAAAACTGATAATCACAACGAATGTTACCTCGGTCTCTGACCATCTGCGTCACTCATTTCGTTAAGTTACGTTTAAGGAATAAATAACAGATAACATTAATTTCTCCCACCGAAGTTCAATGTCTCTAAATAAAACCTGCCCCCCCCCCGCCTAAACTCAGCGAACGTCTCCCTTGTGTCTTTCTTCATGAAAAGAGTTTAATCACAGTGAATGTTACCTCGGTCTCTGACTTTCTGCGTCACTCATTTTGTTAAACTACGTTTAAGGAATAAATAATTATTAAAACAACAGATAACATTGGTCTCTCATACCTAAGTTCATTGTCTTTAAATAAAAACCCGAAAAAAAACAAACTCAGCGAACGTCTCCTTTGTGTCTTTCTACATGAAAAGATTTTAATCGTCTCATTTAAACAGATACGGCCATTCATGAAACGCGTTGAAGGGAAACAGCAGTGTTAAACAAGGCAATAACAGACCCACGTATATGTATAAAGAACGCCTTTTATTTTGTTATTGAAAACATGCTACAATACATAATACAACTTTCTAAATAAAACTCCAAATAATAAAAACAAGTTAATAAAAATAATCAACTGAAACCTATTTTCCATTGTAAACATGTTTCAGTTCATCCACATAAATTAAATCTATTTTTGCCAAAAGCACCAAAATATTTATTCAGTGGTTTGGGGCGGGGTGTGGTAAACTAGAGAGGACATTGCTGATGGAATGTCATAAACTTTGTCTTTAATAAACTGTGGAAGTGTTCATTTAAATTTCTGACATGATGAATTATGGTTTGAATCATATGTTTGTCCATTATTAAATGTGTCGGATGAGGAAGCTGAGTGGTCAGGAGGCTTTCAGAGAATGCAGCTCGGAAATTAGTTAAATAAGTCTGTCCATGTGATTTGCTAATTAGGCTCAAATAACATCATTAACCCAGTATATTTTTTTTTTACTGTTGAGTCACATTGTATACTACTACTACTACTACTACTACAACAACAACAACAACAACAACAACAACAATAATAATAATAATAATAATAATAATAATAATAATAATAATAATAATAATAATAATAATAATGCATCCCCCCATTGTTTCATCACCGTTCCCCCCAAATAGAAAAGTGATACCAAAGGGCCGAGAAGGGTCAATAAGGACTGAAAGACCGATGAGCGAGCGCCAACCAGACCTCGACTGGACAAGCGCAAAGAGAACTGGGACCTTGGGGGGCTGAGTGCCACTCAAATTCTAGTATAAACCAATGGCCACTACCAGCGAGAAATCAATGGTAAGCGGGCCGTTGCGATGATGCAAATTCATTTGCAAATGCTATCGAAGGAGGTGGAGAGAGCTGGACGTCTGGGGAGACTTGTTGTCACTCAGTTTCCAGAGAACATCACAGGTTTCCAATCAGATCATTTGTTGTCTTGTGTGAAAGCTCCATGTGAGCCAATAATAATAATAATAATAATAATAATAATAATAATAATAATAACTAACAAAACCCGTGGAAATTCCACGGTAGTTGAAAAATTTTAAAACACATTATAAATAAAATGAACAATAAATAAAATAAAACAACGAATTTAAAACAATTTTTTTTAGCAAATTCTTTTTAATCTTTTAAAGCTAAAAAGAATTGATTAATAAAATTTTTAATTTTTTCAATGAAAATTCAACACACAACATATTTTTTTTTTCAGATTAAAACAAAAAATTTTAAATGTTTTTTTTTTTATATAACTTTTATCGTCCGGGATGAGTTTTCAATTATAACGTTCTACTAAATTGAGCACCTACTCTGTGGCCATCTCTCTCACGTGACCAGTGAATATTACCGTCTAAAGATAGAGTTAGGGTAAATTTTTACTTTCTTTTCAATCCGATGACGACTGCTAGAAGTGTACGAGTATGCTGAAAATGAATATCACATTATTTTAGCGTCGGAAAAAAGTTAAAAAAATATTCAATTCAAACAAAAAAATTAAATAGAAAGTTACATGTGTATAATTGTATAAAAAATAAAAACACGTTTTTTTTTTTGGTTATGAGTAAAAATATCCGACAATTCAACGGGTCTAACATCACATTTGATAATATAAATAAATATTTTATCATACATTTTTTCGACTCTAAAATAGAACATTACTAATATGTTGCTTTTGAAAGCTGAATATGTCAGTATAGACATAGCATGTACAGAAGAAGTTTTGTCTGTGCATCATGTAACGCATTATTTTCCGTAAAATTTTGCAAAAAGTCCATTCTTGGAGTGGCTATTTCAATTTGTTACCAAATTCTTTAAAAAATTTTTTAAAAAGTTTGTGGGTTTTTTTTCACAATTTCTTATAGTTAGGATTTTTTCAAATAGGTAAGAGAGAGAGAGAGAGAGAGAGGAGGGTTGTGGGGGGGGGGGGGTTAAGAAAGTTCCCTTCCGCACCCTTTTTTTTAGACAGAAATATTCACCGGTGACTTAAGAGAGGGGCCACAAAGTAGGTGCTCAATTTAGTAGAAAGTTATAAATGACAACTGATCCCGGACGATAAAAGTAATAAAAAAAATTCAAATTTTTTGTTTTAATCTTAAAATTAAGTTCGTAATGAGATTAACGTGTAAAAAAAAAAAAATAAATTGTGGAATTTAGAGGTGGTGGGCAATTTCCTAAATGCCCACACAATTAACTTATTAATTACGGTATCTAAACTAAATTGTTATAAAACTAAGTGCTGTGAATGTAATGTTGTTTCTCAAAAATTTTCTTTTCAAATCTTACACACATTCATTCATTATAATAAAATCCTACTTTACATCCTAAGAGCAACATCATCACAGTCGCAACTATCTATAGTGGAAATAGTTGCTATTTTTCCCTCTCAATAAAAAATACTCTTCTCAATCCCAGTCACCTACGAGAGGTATTCTGCATTTTGTTAGATATGGGGGTTCACCCTTATTATCTGTCTCATATACTTATATGCATACTTAATCTTTCCTTTTCCTGATTCCAAAAATAATGATTTCTCCCTTTCTCACATTTAACCAAATCTCATTGACTGAGAACTGACTATTCGTCCATTCCAGAATGTAAATCCTCCTACAAAAACGAACACTCCAGAGATTTACAAATATGGCTTCCCTCTATAAAAAGGCAATCGTTTTAAATAAAATACCTAAATTACAAACATATTAACACATCGAAGCATGTCCATAAGCCAAGATTGCTTACATTTTCACATTAAACATACCGTACATGTTAACTTTTACGCTAGCGTGCTACATCTTTTGTGTTTACGTATACCGTACATATTGTTTTTCGACACATCGTCACATGCTGATAGCCATTATTTCTTCTTTTTCTAAAAGCTAGATAAATCTTACTTTTTTTTAAAAATTACGATTAACTAACATTCTTTCTAAATACACTGATTAAAAAATTTAAAACAACCGATTACGCGATTATTAAAGTCGAGACTCGGCTTTTGTGTGATTTGGAAGCCTTTAAACTGTCTAAAACGTTTGCTTTCTTCTTCCTTTTCAAACATCTAGATAAACCTTCCTTTTTTTTCTTAAAGTACAACTGACTAAAATTATTTCTTTATACGTTAAATTAAAAAAAATATAAAAAACCGATTACGTGATTACTACAGTAAAGACCCGGATTTTGTGTGCTTTGGAAGCCTTTAAGCTTTCTATGTATTTTGTTTTATAATTTAAAATTAACCGCATTGATTAATAAAAATAAAATGTTGGTTTACTTTTACAGTAGATAGTGTTCTCGAAAAGAAATAATGCAGGATGAAGTTTTACAATGATTAAATGTGTTTTGTTTTATAATTTAAATTTAAAAACATTGAACAATAAAAATAAACTGAATTTTACAGTAGATAAACTTCTGTTTACATTAAGCGAGTTACTTTTAGTGATTACATGCTTTGAGGATACTTGTAGAACTAAACGGCAAATCTTTGCCAACATTATTTAAAGGGTCATAACGTCATAAGTTGATCATAGGCCAGTCGGCTAAAGCGTTTCTGTTTTTTTGCACCTTCTTTTTCTTTTAGTGTTATACGTTCAAGCCTGTCTACTGTGGCTGATTTCTTTTTTCTCACATGGGTACTCGCTGCTATTTACATTTTTTTAAGGGGGTTGCTTAATTTTGAAAATTTGTTCTTATGACTCGCATGGGTAATAACTATTATTACATG
>NC_136503.1:42793600-42811100 GCF_053919585.1 Euprymna scolopes
ACTGCTTCCCGGTTGAATACTACTTGGTAGCCTTTAAATCTAAAAAAAGCTTTTGTTGAGCTGTCCCCATAAAGAATTAAATTCTACCAAGTTTACACCATTAACAATTACTACACTAACAGCTTACATTCATTAACCCTTATTCGCGAGTGGCATTCGGGCCTCGATAAGTGGTAACTCCCAAGTAAAAAAAAAAAGTTGTGAAGAATCTAGGAGGATGAAAGGACCGAGGAGAAAGAGAGAAAGGACTAACCCGAGTGCACAGTGAAGACCAATGATTGATACCAGCGAAGAAATCAGTGTAAGCGGCTGTTGCGATAATACAAAGTCATTTACAACGATTATAAAAAGAAGTGAAAAGTACTAAAAATCTGGGGAGATTTGTTGTCATCTAGACTCCAGAGAACACCACCAGTTATTATCAGTTAGTAATTTCTGATGATGACTTGTGTGAAAACTCCTAGTGAGAACTCCTAGTGAGTAGTAGTAGTAGTAGCAGTAGTAGCAGTAGCAGTAGTAGTTATGATGACTGGAACTGACAGGTGGAAGAGAACACCTGACAGAGATTAGAATACAGAGATACATTTTCCAGGGAGAATCTTAATCACCCCTACTTTTTATCAATCATCGCCATGATGACACTCAACAACACATGCAAAGGATGTATAATGCCGCATACAATTTATTTTACACACACACACACACACACACACACACACACACACACACACACACACACACACACACACACACACACACACACAAAAAATAATAATAATAAATAAAATAAATTACCTGAAATTGTTTGGATAACATAAAAGAACTAGTAAATTGAATAAATACAATCAGAATATTCAGCAAGAACATTCAAGTGTAATTCGAACTTAAAAAAGTTTGAACTGCTTGAAATGAATGTACGAGAACAAACTAAGGCTGATGACGATTGCCTGTAAGACTTAGCTAATAAATGGACAGAGAAAGAAAGACTGAGAAAGAAAGAGAGAGTCGAGTTCACCACTAGATATAATTCCAAGTGGCCCCTAATATAATAAAAAATTTTTGGCTTTTACAGAGATTCGTAACCTAGCGTACTTGATAGAGTTTCACTATGAGTCACGAGTAATGTGTTTATTTTAGTTTTTTTATGCTGCGTTACATATCCACTTTTGTCAACATTTAAATAAATGTGTAAAATTGTATTTGGTTGAATTTTCCTTTTTTCTTTGTGTTTAATATCATTAAGTTTAATATATATATATATATATATATATATATATATATATATATATATATATATATATATATATATTTGTATAACATTGGTGACGCTGACGTGATTTGAACACGCAACCTTCTATTATGAAGAAGAGAAAACTCAAAACAGCACGGAACACATAACTGCCTGACTGAGAGGTGATGAGAGTGCATGGCAAACATGATAAGTATATGGGAGTTTTTGAAACAGACGCCATCAAATCAACAGAGATGAAGGAGAAGATTCTAATAGAAATACTCAGGAAGGAGAAGAAACTCCTTGCAACTAAATTATATAATAGAAACATAAAAAAAATATCAGGGAAGTATGTCTAGTCAAACACTCTGAACCCTTCATAGGCTGGACAAAAGAAGAAAGACTTCCGGATCAAAGAACTCGGAAGCCAATAACCATGTACTGCACCCAAAGGATGATACTAAATAGGGTTGCTAGAATCAGTCAGGAAAGGAGTAAATTGTGCACCCGTAAAAAACACAAATAAATAGAGTTTTTTAAGTGCCAAAAAATAAGTCATGTTGCGTTGAAACATCTGGGAAGAAGAGAGACATCTCTCGCCAAACGATTTAAAAGGAATGCTTTCCATGATTGACGTTTTCATTAATGACAACAAATGCATGATAGATTTAGAACATTCGCAGTTCGTTTGAGAGTGGATTCATATGTAGTCCTCAGAGTTTACAAAAGATGAAAATAATGGTGTGGCAATGTTAAACGTGGATGTGTTAGATGATGTAGAAAGGAGATTATGAATAGTAGGAAATTTCCACTAGAAGTTTATGCTAAAAATTTAAGTTGACATGTCACTATGAACGGGAAGTAAACGTAGCAAAATATGCTAGTTTGATCTCCCTCTTGATTTGTGTCTGTAAGAAGGACAGATATGTTTTCGGAGGACTGAGAAAAACATGTAATATTACTATAAGCTAAGAGCAATTTTAAACAATCTATAATATAAATATCACTTGTCTGTTTAAATGTATGTATGTATGTATGTATGTATGTATGTATGTATGTATGCCTAAACCTTCGACACAGGAGACAGATTTTCACGAGATCGGTATCATTTTGAAGCTTGACGTGTCGGACGACAAATATCGAAAAATTGGCAAAAAACATTAGTTCCTTCACCCTTCAACTGGGCAGTTTTCTACAAGGAGGGGGTCGATATTTTGCGAGCCATTTTTGCAGGTCATCGTCGGTTGGATTAACTTTGCCTAATTTTAACGTTCCGAACATCCGGTCGCGTCATAGAATAGGGGTAAGACGTCAGATTTTCTTTCACTTTCTTTTTCGCCTTCGCGTCACTGGTTCGAGCCTGCCTGCCTACTACCACTTTTTTTTTTTTTTGCTCAACACACACCTCTAAACACCCGGGCAACGTCGGGCACCTAGGCTAGTAATGAATGAATAAAAAAAAATATTTAAACGTAAATTGCGGGAGCAATTATTAATAAGAACCGCTATAGAAAAAGAAAGAAATCAAAACACAACATACCTTGGATGAAAACTCTTACAAAGAGAAAAAAAGAAGCAAGAGAAAGATAGACAGACGCGTTCTACACACCGAACGAGCGTACTAAATCGGCAGAACGTGGAGATTTATACACCGCATTTATACATTATTTTAATAGTTATATTTAACATTCATAATACATTTGCAATGCTGAATAATCTGTTAGAAATGTTCTCAAAAGAAAAAAAAAAAAGGAAAAAGAACGTATTTTAACTCTTGATACTATTTCTGCTATCGAATATATACAAATAGCTTTTTTACTTTTTTTGCCAAACATGTTTATGAATAAACGTCTGTCGTGGTTCAACTTTGAGCGTTGAGGTAAACAGTGTTTCTTCAGGTCAACGTGATCTACTGAATTCACAACTACTTGTGACTTCTGATAAGAAAACAAGACAGAAATTTCCACACAAAAGAGAATTCTCTGCGTGTTCTGAACAGACGGTAATATTAAAACTGACATGATTCATCGTTTCTTCTTCGGCAAAGAACAAAGTGTTTCACTGTTTTCATTTTTGTTCATAAATGAATTTGTCTGAAAATTGAATTGACATTGTCTGTAAAGTGAATTGACATTGTTTAGTTCATATTTCTGCTTTTTTACAACTGTTATATTTTTCTCTGTCGGATTTCTGCCTAAGCAGGGGGTGATGTAGCAGTCACAATAAGATAAAGATTTATTTGCTCTCACAGATTAATGCTATTCGGCCACACATTGACAATCAACCGCCAGAGTGCATTGATTCCATCTATACCCTAAGGAACTTTTTAGCTCCTTTGGGAATCACGGTCAGTTAGCAGAGAGAACCAAACAAGTATCAAAGACAGACCTCTCTGCTCTCTCTCCCCTCTCTTATGTCTCTGTCCACTAGACACTCCAGCATAGACGATTTTCGCTGAAGATAACTGATGATTAATCGGGGGACACCCCAAAGAACTGTTATCGGACCTGTGATATCTAAAGAACCTTATACTCTTCCTTTTCTCAAACGGACACAGTCCAACTTCCTGCCGTCGAATAAAACCTTTTCGCTGTTGCTTTTAAAAAAGGTTTTGTTTTATGATTCCGTGCTACGTGTTCAACCATTAAAGAATTTACAGGGGTGTCCTTACGCATCCCTAAAATCTACTTGAATAGGCTCAATGACAAACCAAACAGGATGACCATTTATCAAAATGACCAGTAACCCGAATAATCATCAATAAAGAAAGTAGAGCAAAACAAAAATGGAAGATATTAAACTTCAAGCTATAAACTCATTTCTTTTGTTAAAATTTTATGGCAGTTTCATTAATATTTTTTATTTAATATCTTTTAACTTGTTTTTAGCTAAGATAAATTTGAAAGACACTATCCATTTTCTAAGGCTCCATCCCTGTTTTTCTTCAACTTGGATCCCACTCCCATTATGAGATCGACCTGCTTTTTTTTCAGTTTTGAATGATATGAAAAGCGGTGGGCAGTCTGTTATTTGAAGGGGTGGGGATGGAGAGGTTTTATTAACATTCTTTTTTGTTGTTGTTGTTGTTCTCCTGTTCCTCTCTACTAATGGGTTTGTATGTGGATATATTTACGAAAAATAAAATTTTAAATGAATTTAGGTATATCTTAAGTAAAGAGTAAATATGGTATTGTAGTGACTGTAGATAAATGTGGTATTGTAGTGAGTGTAGATAAATGTGGTATTGTAGTGACTGTAGATAAATGTGGTATTGTAGTGACTGTATATAAATGTGGTATTGTAGTGACTGTAGATAAATGTGGTATTGTAGTGAGTGTAGATAAATGTGGTATTGTAGTGACCGTAGATAAATGTGGTATTGTAGTGAGTGTAGTTAAAAGTAGGATAGACAACATTATTACTTTTGAATAGGATGATCAACGACCACCCAGTAACCCTATTTTTGATAGCCTTGTACCTGATTTGTTCTAAGTTTACAGTTTTACATTATTTTGCAAATAAATAAGTCAAAGTGTAGTGTCTGTGCTGATACTGCACTTCATCTTTTGTCCTTGTTCAGTGGAGGAGAAATTATTCTAGATTGAGGCAAAAAACTAGCGAGGGGGGGGGAGGCCTTGTCCGATAGTAAAATACCCTGTTTACTTGCCTCCCTATGAGGACAGAGTTAAACACAACGTCGGTTGATAACCCAAAAACTATTTATCTGATAAGATTGAAATGTTGTATGATAATTATCAATAAGCATCAGATTCATATATCAATTTGGTAAAAGATCAGAATTTGAAATTTCATCCAAATTTCGATTGTGACTGGACTTTTCAAAGTCATACAAAATATGGCAATGTAGGACTTCATTGGCTACAATATGAGCCAAGTATATAATCTCTCACTTTCTGCAAATTCTATTACTCGCTACTATGTTCAATGGTATCGTCCTAGTGAGTATAAAATTCCTATTTGGGAGACATCGGCTTGGGTTATAGCCTATTTGGATGACCACATCCCTTGTTCGAGACGAAGTAGGTTTGATTTTGCTGTGGTTTGCTGGAACTGTGTTAACAGACTTTCTTGTATGGAGTGTGTTTGCTCATGAGGCAGAGTACATGCCTCGCATGCAAGAGGCTCGGGTTTTGAATCCCGAGTTTGGATATGTCAATCTGATGAACCCAAACTAGAGTCTTGAACTTCCGGTTTGTTGGCTGTCATAGCTCTTGTGAGCTGCGACATTGTTTGGTTGAGGAAATAAGTATATAATCTCTCACATTCTGAAAATTATATATATATATATATATATATGCACGAAAAATTGGTAAATAATAAAGTAGGAGGTGAGTTCAAGTAGGCTCTTCTATTGTAATGGTTAGGGTTAGGGTTATGTTGATGAGATATAGTGATGACAAAACATAATTCTAAATTAAAAATATTCAAAGATAAAAACTAATGGATTTAACGATGTTTATCCAATAGGGCTCGGTAATAAACAGCAAGTGTACCTTTATTTATAGTATATATATATATATATATATATATATATATATATATATATATATATATATATATATTATTTCATGCATCCACATTTAATTTAATAAGGAAATATATTTTATGTATTGATTTTCAGTGTTTATTTCAAAAATTCTCAATACATAAGTAGAGCCAGGTAGTAAGTTATATTAATTAAGCCTGATGAGTCCTCATGAGGAGGAACCATGAGAAATTCTGTGTAGTTTAATTGCCATACATACTTTATTGAACTAAACAAAATTATGACATTATTTATATCCGTTCATCTACAACATTTTGATTATTATCTTTTCTGAGACAAAAGGGTTTTTATTGATTTTAGCATCTTTCAGTTATTTCCAATTTACTGTGTACTCGCAGATGAATGATATTGATGATGTTTGGAATCGGTGCTGATGAAGAAACAACTTTGAATCAATAAAAATTCATTTGTCTAAGAAACGATCATATACCAGAAACATTGTTGCTGTTGAATTCCTGGAACTGACGAGGTCACTGGGTATATTTGCAAGATAGTTTTTGAAATTCTTTTTCATGGGTTCGATTACTCCTATAATTGCTAGAATGACATTGTGCACTTTCATATGACGTCTAAAGGTGATTACCAAATGATTGGCACACTTTAATGAATCGAGATTCTGCATCTGTTTTGGAAAAGAAAATGCAACAGATGAAATGTGATTTCATGTTATTAACAAAACATCCACTTAACAACATATAGACATCGTTGTTTCTTTCAATCTTGACAGACTATAGATACCCACTGTAAGGGTGTCTGCGCATAGAATTTTTGTGGCAAGAGTTGTGCAATTTCCAACCACACTTCTCCTGTATTGTTGTTGTTAAATACTAGTGGCAAGTGGAGGTTCAGAGTGACTAGAAACAATGTTGAGATAAGCAGAGAGCACATACAATGCCTAGAATTCCCAAATGGTCACTCATCTGATACTAGACTGGCTCAACGTTGCTTTACTTTGGTGATCTGATGAAAACTGGTGTGTCAACATGATTATGCTGTATAACATACATACATACATACATACATGCATACATGCATACATACATGCATGCATGCATGCATACATACATACATACATGCATGCATACATACATACATACATACATACATAAATGCATACATACATACATACATACTGTGACATCTGGTCAAATGATTGCTACTCATAAAGTTAGTAATTTCAATTTACTATATAATACCTCTGTTTGATCTCATAGGTTCAAACAGTGAACTTATGTGATCTATATATCTCACTATTTGGTTGGGCTCCTTGCCCGGACCAATGTGACTCTCTCTCTCTCTCTCTCTCTCTCTCTCTCTCTCTCTCTCCAGACTTTGCTGTTTTCCATCAGCTGCCTCAGATCTTCAGAATCACAGTTGGCGTTATGTGCAATTTGCTGGATGTATGTGGTCTAGGTCATCCTATGCTCATGCGTCCGTGTCGTGGAGTCCACAGCAATACATTTCCAACCAACTCTTGTTGCTCCTCTGGCAGTCACCGACAAATTTTAGACATCGCTCTCTGATGGTACTAGATATGGCAGGTAAGTTGTCATAAAGTTGTTGCTTTGTGGGATGATCTTGCCAAGATATATTTAATGCTGTTTGTTGCATACAGGTGTATGTGCCATTTAGCTTTATTTCCAATCTTTTGGTGAGTGTCCAGATTGTAGCATCGTAAACAAGGACAGACTCCACCCCTGCTCTGAGAACTGCCTTTTCAGTTTGTTAGTTAGTCTTGAAGTCCATACTGACCGCAGCTTATCCAATGCAGCCCATGTTTTTGAGATACGAATTTCGATATCTCTCTCTGTGAAACCTATGTTGTTGCCCAGGTACGTAAACTATGGCTTCTTTCAGTGTTGTTCCATCGAGAGCTTTGATCTCCCTCTCTGCACTGAAAGTCATAAACTTTGTCTTATCTGCATAAACGTAAAAATCAATGTCACCTCCAGACTTTTCTAGCTCACGTAACAGTGTTTGCACATCAGCAGTGTTATTCACAAACAGAGCAACATCGTCTGTGTAATCTGCATCAGTTATATGTGCTGATGAATAGCGTCTGCTTCTGGATTCATTGAAGGTGAAACCCAGTGTTCTGTATATATAAACAGAGGTGCGAAGCCTACATTCAAGGCAGACAATGAAAAGAAAAGGGGCGAGAGTGTCTTCTTGAAGAATTCCAGCGCGAATTCAGTCTCACCCTCTTGCGATTTGATCATTGCTCGAGTGTGTTTGTATAGCATCATGATAACGTTAATGGCTTTGTTTGGAATGCCATATGCCTTTAAGATGCTGGCCATTTTTGCTCTATGTACAGAGTCGAACGCTTTGGAGAAATCTACAAAGAGCATGACTGCCTGAAAGTTTTTGGCTTTGGTTTGGGTTTATAATTTGTAATCGAAGGAAAAATTGGCAGCACTACTTTTCTCCAACCTCTTAACTTCGATGTGTTCTCTCAGCTGACAAACACTCGACTCATTATCCTCTTCAATTCGTCCTTCTTAACACAGCTATTCTCCTCATATGTAAACACAACATGATTATAAGATTAAATTCACCAGGATGCATTTTTGTTTGTTCATAAAAAATAACAAATGAAATTTATATTGAATACTTTTTTAATAAAAAAAAAAGCTGGAAAAAGGATGTTTTCTCTAGTGAAAATCTAAGGATTTTAGTACAATGAATTTTTTGACATTTTCTATAAAGTAAAGTTGCTGAAAATTATGTAATATAAAAACAAAAGTAAATGTGTCTCAAAACCATGTAAACAAACAAAACTCAATAAGTAAATAAAAAAAAAACAATTTTCATCTATATAATAAAATGAATGCAGAAATTCTCCTCTCGACCAAAGTATCGTAGGTTTGCAACAACAGATGCCACATACAAATTCAATACAGCTTGGCTAATAGTCACCGTCTTATGTAGCTTTCAAGCCCCATTAAAGACACATTCAGTCGTGATAATAAAATACTACATTGCATTTGACGAGCAACACCGTCACAATCACAACATCTTTAGAGGAAGGAGATTTTAGACCAGTAGTAAAGCGACTTTTCCTAAATCCATTCTAGTTCTTCCTGAGCTATTTTTCGATCTTTGGTTGGATATGATTGAGGAACATGAAGTTGTAGATTTTCGCTGCAATTGGAGTGAGCGTTATTCCTCTATAGTTGCTTGGTATGCTTAGGTCACTTTTATTGGGGAAGGGAAGTGTGCATCCTTTTCTCCACACACAAATAACTTCAGCATTGCATGAATTAAGAAGAATGTCATTGAAGCCACCTGTCTTCCAGGCTTCTTGAGATATATCATCTAAACTTGCAGCTTTACGATTCTTGGTTTGCTTTAGTGCAGCTAGAAGTTCCTCCCTTGTAAAATCCTCCTTTCTCAATATCAAGTTCCTGTCCAACTGAAATGGTTGGTCTGCTGCTACTGGTTCGTTTCGAAGTAGGTTTTCAATGTGTCCTTTACATTTCAAAAGTGCATTTTCCGGGGTATTTTCCTTTAACTTGACTTTGGCAGAATGTTTGCACCCAGATATCTCATTTACTACTTACCAAGCGGGAGATGATTGTTATCCGCAGCATTCTGGATTCGATCTATTTGGTCTTGAATATACTTCTGTTGTTCTGATAAGTACATCATGTTAAGCTCTTGAAGGACATGCTTCCTTACCTTTGTATTCTGATGAGTGGAATACTTGTGATGCTTTCTGATAATGTTTTTCAACTCTTCACGTTTTGATATTATCTCATCATTTTCTTACAGGATCTTTTGCTTTGTCTTGGGATTCAGACATATACACACCTCTGCTGCTTCTTGATGCGGCTGAACAAAATTTTCATAGCTGGAATAAACAGTTGGTTTCTGCTCTTGTATTTGTAAAGCATCAAATCTGTTTTGCAGTTCAATTGTGAATCCCTATCTGATCTGATTGTCGTGTGACAGTGTTGATCAGTTGTTTGGGTTGTCTGAATAAACTTTTAGTTTTGTTTGCATGTAGACTAAACTTCAACTTAGAAGTTACAATCCTATGATAAGTGGACACACCATAGAAACTGCTGAAAGCTTCACAGTTGTGACAGCTATTGATCCATTTCTTATTCATAAAACGTCCAGCTGTACCATAACTCCATTTTAGTATTGATTGGTCCAGAGCTTACCAGGTCTTTTCTGAAAACATTCATGCAGTGTAGGTTGCTTTCGGAGAGAAAAGTTTAGAAATGTTATCCGTTTCTGTTTGTGGAGTCATGGAAGGAGAACTTATGCTTGTTCTTGTTACATCCATGTGTCACCCCCGATAACCAATAAATTATGTGTGGGGATTGAGCGCACTATTGCTGAGAGTTCATCGTAGAAATTCAAGATTGTGCTCGTTACTGACGTTGGTAGGACTGTAGCAACAAATCACAGTAGCAGGATTATAACTAAAAGTAACAATAATTATCCTCTGCACTGTTCAATGATTTCAATCCTCACGGGCTCATACAAGTGTCCAGCTATTACCAATTTCATGGTACTTTGTTTCATGGTCGTCATGGAAGAGGTGGAGGAACAATATATAAAAGGTAGATATTTTGATCGTATGATTACTCTTAGCTCGCTTAGGTTTTGGTACTGTAGTAGACTTGTTGATCACTGTGGCCAGTACCAGCACCCCAGGTTGTGACCCTTGGTTACTTGTGCGACGGTCGATGTGATATGGAATTCTGGTTTGATTCCGAGTCACATTAATTCTTTTAATAGCTCAGATAATATCATCTATGTGAGTTACATCTACAAATGCAGAAGTCTCTCAATTAGATTGGTTGACCCTGAACGTTGATTCTTTCACTCAGTGTCTTTTGTACCCTGTCATTGAATCGTTTTTAGTTCTTCCGCCAAGGCATGCTACTGTTATGCTGCTCTCCATGACATCACTGGAGCTCCGTTAGCCAGTTCAGACTCTACATCAGTCTGCCCTCTATGGGTGGCCCTACTAGATTATTCTCATTCTACCATAATTTAGGTCTGAAATCAGAGAGTCTCTTTCATCCAATGGTATAGCCTAATGAAGCATATGATATGGTACATGCAGTATTTCTGAGTATGTAACGTTCTAAATTTGCCAAATTTTGATGAGAAAAGCCATCCAACACATGCCAGCAAAATGGACATTAAACCGAATCTGATAATGAAAACTAATATTTTATATAAGTTCTCTTCTAGTTTGAGATATTGTATGGAATTATAATATTTGAATTTGAAGTTTCATACTGAATAATTCTCACTTTGAAACTCGATTATGATATATATTTCTTGTCTCAACCAAATGCAATATGGGGATATCATGTTAAATAAGTATTTGATGTTTTCATCTGAGATGAACGTGACATTGGATATCCTTTGAAAGTGTACTTGCATGATGAGTTGGGAGGGGATTTATATTGAAGCAAGCATTGCACATTATTTTAACCGCATTTCTTCTCACCTGGCATCTCTGAAGAAGAAATTCAAGATGACCAGAATCATTACTGGAATAAGTAGAGGAATAAATACTGGTGTTATTTCTGAGTTTTTTTTTTTTTTCCTTTAAACTAGTGCTTAACCAAGTCTTCAGAGTATAGACAACCCCACTATTTTACCCATAGCTTTTTGGCCGCTTGAATAATGAGTTGTACACTGGATTTTTCTTTCAGAGGCACCAGTTCAAATCGTATCCAAGTCTCATTTTTCACTTTATGGCTTTCTTTGTTTATTCCCAGTACTGTGAACTAAACTAACCGTTAAATTTAATAATATCACCCATACAAACATAAACGTCAATAAAAGAAAGCAGCATAATATGTAATATGATGAGTGTAACATTTTGTCAGACAAGTGCAACTCTTTCATTTAATAAACATTCATATGCCTACGGATGACTCCTCAGTTCCTCTAACGAATTGCATATCCTCAGTCAGACCTGACTTTTATGTAGATTGTTGGCCAGGGCCAAACCAGAAGGTACAAAGTTACATTTCTCTCTATTATTATTTTCCAAATTTTTTATTGTTTTGTTTTAGGTGGGAATACCAGACATTTATCCGCTATCCCAGACATTCTAACCGTTCCTTTAAGTGCAATTGTTTCTATCTCTCTTGCACTTAGATCATTGGGTACATTTGCAAGTTAGTTTTTGAAATTCTTTTTCATGAGTCCGGTTGTCATATAATTACTAGAATGACATTGTGCACTTTTATATTACGTTTAAGGTGGTTGCCAGTTGATTGGTACGTGTTAATATATCGAGAGTATTGTCTTGAAAAAAAAATGTAATAGATTAAATACCCCACCTTGATTTGATAACATACATACACATACATGATATGATGATGATTGCAACGTCTTGTCAGACGAGTGCCACTCCCTCAGACATTTAAAATCCATGAGCTCAAATGCCTGAGGGAGTATCTATACAAAGATGATGTTACAGAGTCTTAGCTTTGTACGACAGTTAAGTCTCTCTCTCTCGGTTCAACATGTTGAGATCCAGCAACAAGCAAGAGCAAGATAGCCAGCAACAAATTAAACTGCAGACCAGCTTAATGCGGGTACTGGTCTCCCGCTTTATGGTTTTTTAAATCAGAGATTTGCTTCTCCTAGAAAGGTTGCCTTCACCACGGCTTACGGGGGCCCTCTCCACCCCAATACACATATACACACACACAAATATACACGTGCATACATACATACATACATGCATACATACATGGTAATTTCCTTCAGTCTTAACAAACTATGGATACCCACTGTGAGGGTGTTTGCGCATGGAATTTTTGTGGCAAGAGTTGCGAAATTTCCAACCACATCTCCCCTGAGTTAGTGTTGTTAAATACCAGTGGCAAGTGAAGGTTCAGAACGACTTGAAACAATGCCGAGATAAGCAGAGTACACATACAGCACCTAGAATTCCCAAATGGTCACCCATCTGATAGTAGCATATCTCAACTGTGGTGATCTGGCAAAAACTGTGATACATACATGATGATAATTGCAACTTCTTGTCAGACGAGTGCCACTCCCTCACATACTTAAATGGTTGACCCTGAACGTGATTCTTCCACTCAGCGTACAACATACATGATGATAATTGCAGCTTCTTGTCAGACGAGTGTCACTCCCTCACATACTTAAAGTCCATAAGCCCCAAAACTACTTTTTTTTTTTTTTAGTCCTACTGGTGAATTCGCATGCTCAAGCAGGCATAACACTGAAGATGGTCATTGAGATCAATTATTACATGCTTCCAGCATTTCAAGCCTCCACACGTCACAACTTTTCCATCGCTACAGTACCATTTTTATAGACAAATGCCTGAGAGAGTATCTATACAAAGATGATGTTACAGGGTCTTAGCTTTGTATGATAGCTAAGACTCTCTCTCGGTTCAAAATGTTGAGATCCAGCAACAAGCGAGAGCAAGATAGCCAGCAACAAGTTAAACTGCAGACCAGCTTAATGCGGGTACTGGTCTCCCGCTTTATGGTTCTTTAAATCAGAGATTTGCTTCTCCTAGAAAGGTTGCCTTCACCATGACTTATGGAAGCCCTCACCACCCCAACACACACACAAACACACACGGTGCTAGTTGGTCGTTGACCTCGAAAAAGGTTCAATATACATACATACATACATACATACATACATACATACATACATACATACATACATACATACATGCAACAGGCATACGTATATACATACAATATACATACAACATGCATACATACATACAACATACATACATACAACATACATACATACATGATGATTGCAACGTCTTGCCAGACGAGTGCCACTCCCTCGGACACTTAAAGTTCATGAGCCCAAATGCCTGAGGGAGTATCTATACAAAGATGATGTTACAGAGTCTTAGCTTTGTACGACAGCTAAATCTCTCTCTCGGTTCAAAATGTTGAGATCCAGCAACAAGCAAGAGCAAGATAGCCAGCAACAAATTAAACTGCAGACCAGCTTAATGCGGGTACTGGTCTCCCGCTTTATGGTTCTTTAAATCAGAGATTTGCTTCTCCTAGAAAGGTTGCCTTCACCCCAGCTCACCACAACACATATATACATACACTCAAATATACATGGTGCTAGTTGACCGTTGACCTCAAAAAAAGGTTCATCCGCCCTTTGAAAGGTCTTGTTTTTAATCCTTCAGGGAGATTAGCCACTCTCCTCACCAAACAAGTCTGGTGGGGGAACTGGTTTAGTCGCCGGTGACTCGACCATGAGGCAGGTAGTACTGGGTTACATGGTACCAGTAGCATATGACATGACCTGACACAATACATACATACATACATACATACATAACTGTAACATTTTGTCAAATGACTGCTATTCGTTTATTCACTAAACGTCCGTGACCTTTGCAGATAATTCTTCAATTCGACCAACAAATTTTGTATGCTTAGACTTTACACCAATGTAGATTATTGGTCTAAATCAAACCAGAAAGCACAGGAACTGCATCGTTGTGCACTTACACGTGACCTTTAAAGTGAATAACTGATCTGCATCATCGAGCGCATGACAAGCACCTGTCTTGAAAACGTGCGCAGTTGAATTGCTTTTATGTGATTAACAAGTTCAGCCTTTGACAACCGAGACCGGTTACACACGTTACAAACGTTACAGATCCACAATTGGTTGGCAAGGTTTCATGTTTGCATCAGAATGCATAGCCCCTCCCTCTTTGTATTAGGAATAAAAAAACTGTTCCGCTTCAGATAAAGAATATGGCTGAGACGGTGCTGATGAATTTTTTTATGTAATAATAGCAGGCCACCCGGCGTTGCTTGGTCGTAAAATACACATATGTTTTAATTCATACAGAAACCGAGGCATGTGCATGCGAGTATCATGTTTTTTTTTTCTAAACAGTTCTTGTAAGTAAAAAAAAAAAGAAAATACTTCAGCTGAGATTGAAACCAAAACCTAAAGACATTGAGTCAAGCAGAATAACTATTACACCAGCTTATCATCAAAAAAGAAATTGTTTTTAATCGCACATGATCAGCCATTAAATAGTTGACAAACAGATAAAAATCTATCGATCTCCTTAGCAGCCCTTTTTTCACGATGAAAATCAATTAAAAAGTTTTCCACATGTCTAAATGCCCTATATACCAAATTTCAAGCTGTAGATAAAAAATTTGTTGAGTTTATAGGTTGAGAAGTGTCCTTGCACACACGCGCCCCCCCACACACACATACACTTTTTTTTATAAATATACAGATATTATATTTTTGTTCTTATTTTTTGGCACTTTTAGCTTTTCTCTCTTGAAAAAGCCCACACAGCAGTTGGATGAAACGTTGAGTTTTAGGTTTTGTGCTTTTCTATTTTAACTCATACCGCTAGATTTATTTCATCCTGTTATTTTCATATACATATACAAACAATATCTTATATGATAGTCCCTAACTCATGAGGCATTCTACAAGGATTAGCGAATCTCTCGATGGAGGCTTCCTTTCTAGGTCAATTGCCCTTGGCATACCAAAGAAAGGAGGTACTCCATAAAATTACCAGTTATGGGTATAACTGGAAATGTCTTTTATATTATTTCTCTCAGATATGTTCATAAGAGTAGTGGTTGAGGGGCAGAAATTAGAAGCTCACAGTATTAATGCTGGTGTCCCTCAGGGGTCCATCCTGGACCCAACTCTCTTCCTGATCTACATCAATGATCTCCCAAATCACATCCTAAGATCATTCATAGACATTTATGATGACAACACTACCATCTATGGCAATACATCAAAGGTTATAAATGACCAAGTTCTCTCTGATTCTCTCTCCTCTGATCTTGATTGCATGAAGCAATGGGGAAAAGGTGGCTGGTTACTTTTAATGGATCTAAGACCAAGCTTCTATTTTTTCATCATCAACGCTCTGATCCTCATCTGGTATTAATCAAAATGAATGTCTCTTGTCTTGGAGAAGCTCCATGTTTTGACAAACTTCTAGGTCTGACGTTTACTCCTGATCTGAGATTCAACATGTACATGAAATCCGTTGCTAGGGCTGCTGGGAAAATGGTGGGATCGTTCTACCAGTAGATATCTCACTGCTGATGCAATTCTCTACCTGTATAAGAGCCAAGTACGTCTAAGGATGGAGTACTGTTGCCACATCTGGGCAGAAGCTGCTAGAGGCAGTTTATCTTGTCTTGACAGAGTTCAAAATAAGTTTTCGATGCCCTTTTCCCTTCCCTGCAATCTGTTTCCCACAGAAGAGACGTTGCGAGCCTGTCTCTGCTTTATCGTTATTTTCGTGGCAAATGCTTGTCTGAGCACCAATCTATGGTTCCCCCTGTCGTGACTTTCATGAAAAACACTTGTCTAGCTGAAACTACTCTCCAAAATTTTCCCCACTCTTTATCTGCGCCTCAACCTAAACGTAGATTCCATGAACCAAACTTCTTTCTTAGAACTGCACACCTGTGGAACTCTCTTCTGTTTGCCTGCTTTCCAATTGATTACAATATGGTTGTCTTTGAGTCCAACATGAACAAATTCTTGATGAACAATCTCCTTAAGTAATCCAAATTTCTACTACTAAAGATTACTATGACATGTTCATGACCACTGTACACTCATTACCTCTTATCCTCAAGTGGCCTCAGGGCCTTGATAAGTGGTGACTTCTTTATAAAAAAAAAGGATTATCAGACAATCTTCACACATGGATATTCACTTTCACACCAGCAATCACCACAATACCACATTTAACTTAGGAATTTTCCTACTTAAAATATCCCTAATCGTTTAAAATGAAATTTATTTACAAGAAAAGATCATGGCCAGTGCATAAAATTGCCGGCTAATTAAAACCAAAATGATGGATGTTTGACTGTAGAAACAATTATACCATCTCTCATATTCTAAAAATTCTATTATTAATTTTGTTCGCTAGTTTAGCTTGTTGGAAGACATCATCCTAGCGAGTATAAACATCCTACTTGTGAGATATCGGCTTGGGTTATAGCTTGGTTGGATGACCACGCCCCTTGTTTGAGATTAAGTAGGTTTATTCCATAGTCGGATTTTGCCACGATTTGCTTGATCTGTGTTCATTTTCTTCCTTTGAAGATTGTAACGCTGCCAACATTGCCCTACTTTTTATTGAAACCAACCGAGAGCTCTTTTTAGCATCCTCGCTGTTTCCTTAAGTGCAATTGTCTGGATCTCTTTTGCACTTGGTTCACCAGGAATATTAGTTAAGTAAGTCTTCAGGTTCTTCATAAACCCTGTGGTACCTATAATTACTGGTATGATTGATATCTCCCTAAGATCCCAGTTTTTTTTTTCATACCATACATGAGCCTTTGGTATTTGGTCTGTTACCTAATAAACTTTCTTGTGTGTGGCGAAGTTGCTCAAGTGGCAGAGTACTCACCTCGTATGCAAGGGACTTGGGTTTTGAATATCAGGTTAGGATGTGTTCAACTGATGAACCCAAATAAGAGCAAAACTCGAGTCTTGGACTTCCGGTTTGTTGGCTTTCACAGCTCATGCGAGCTGCAACGGTGCATGACTGTGAAAAATATTATATCACCTCTCACATTCTGAAAATCATACATACTAGCATGGGCGCCCGGCGTTGCCCGGGTGTTTGGAGGTGTGTGGTTAGCAAAAAAAAAAGTGAAAGTAGGAAGGCA
>NC_136503.1:42813600-42818600 GCF_053919585.1 Euprymna scolopes
TATCTCTTGAAGGAATCCTAAGCAAACTTTTAAGGAACATTTCTTATAGAGGATGAAACTAAAACGTGATTAACAATTAAAGTACTATTTTAAAGTTGAATCTGACGAACCGTCCGACTAAGCCTCTTATGAGAATGCTTGGACACACCTAAAACCTTTGGGAAACAGATTCCCTGAATCTATTTTGATTTCCTTTTTTCCTTCCTTTCTGTTTGTTTTATTTCCCCTAATTAGGAAGATGAAAGCCAAACAAATGCGGAGTAAATGAAGAGCAATTAGTAGGCAAATAATAAAGATAGCAAACTAAGGATTAACAATGGATTGAGGGGGAGGAGGAAAGAAAGGGGGAGATGTAGATGAAGAGAGGGTGGGAGTATTGACTGCAGATAATCCAAACGAACTGGTAATCCTGATTTAAGTAAATGGAAATAATCCGAGAGGAAGATTAATGAAATGGGGTTGACATGAAGCGTAAAAAAAAAAACAAACAAAAAAACAAAAACAAAAACAAACAAACAAAAAAACAATGCAGAACAGAAACGAAGAAACCATTTAAATACAAAAAGTACTAGTTGAAATATTCATCTACAAAGGGTTACATTCTAATGCATAAAGTAAAGCTAGTCAGTTTCTTGAATATTTGTGGCAAAGAACGTTTTTTTCTCTCAGAAAATCAATATTTGATTCTGATTCGCCAGTTTTTTCTTTATTATTATTTTGTTTATCTTTGCCGAACATTGGTCCGTGTTCTAAAGAACAATAAAAGTGTATTTCGATTAAACTTATTTTGATAACATAATTTATCCACTCGCGGAAGATTGTTAATGTGGCTCCGTCAATAATAATCTTGATAGCAGCATTTTTCTCCGTCGTTGTCATGAAGAGGGGGAGATGGAGAAGTAGAGGGAAAGGGAGATGGAGACTGCTTTATGCATTACCTTAATAATGTCATCATATATTTGCACGATAAATTCAAACTTCAACTGAGGCATAATTACTTTTACTCTGATTCGTTCATAACATAGATATTTCAATTTTTAAAAGAAATTCCTTCATATATATATATATATATATATATATATATATATATATATATATATATATATATATATATATATATATAATTGAATTTATACAAAATGTATCGCAACCAAAGACAAACAAACAGCATCTACATAAAAACGCGATAATCCAGCAGTCATGCGAGATGGTCTGAACGTAGAGGCTTAGGCTTTTTATCATGGGGTCCCGATTTTGAAACTCGCTAGATTCAGCCACTCTGATGAGTCATAGATGATGAAACACGTGTCAGTGGAAAATTATATTTGAAACACAATACGTATGCTGCTCCTCATTTGAGGGTACCAAATTGGTCAAAGGGAATATATATATATATATATATATATATATATATATATATATATATATATATATATATATATAACTACTTAATTTACTCACATAAAATTAATATACGAAAGTATAGAGTTATGCGTAAACTTTAAGTATTTACTAAAAAGTGCTCAATACGCAGGTAGAGCTAGTTAGTAATTTATAAAATATATATGGCGATTAAGCTACACTAAATATTCGGCGTTTCATCCACTCTAGGACTCCTCAGGCTGAGGAGTCCTAGAATGGATAAAACGGCGAATATTCAGTGTAGTTTAATCGCCATATATATATATATATATATATATATATATATATATATATATATACACATATATATATATATATATATATAATTTAAAGGAGATTAGAGCAATAGTCTAAAGAGCTGAGTGTATTTCAATGTAACAATGAAATTACTAGTTTAATTGAAATACGGGAAAGAAAAAGTGCTCGTTGTAATTTAGATATATAATAAGCTCGATAGGTAGATATCCTAGAGCTAATTCAATATTAAGTAATGTGATTGATAATTTAAAATTTGAAAAATCAAATTTCAACTAAATTAAAAATCCGTTTCATAAGAAGGAATAACAACAAAATCAATTATCTGTACGATCGTTTCGGAAAACAATGCTTTTTATTGTGGTAAACATCCAGTTACGAACAATAATTACATATAGTTTTTTAATAAGCAAGGTCTCCTCGTCAGCAAATTTTGAAGGGTTTTTATTAAATTTAAAAGACACCATAAATAAACCTAGCATTAAAAGTAAGGCAGATGTATCTTTTAATTTTTCGCCTTTTGAAATCAGGAACTATGGTTAAATTACTCATATATATGTTTGCTATAGTTTTTCACCTCTTTGAATGATGAATTTTAAAAGGGGGGACGTCCGTGTAATAAGTTATTTCCGTTAGCGTACTTTTGATTTAAAGACGCCACGAATATAAACCGTGGCGTCTTTAAATCAAAAGTACGCTAACGGAAATAACTTATTACACGGACGTCCCCCCTTTTAAAATTCATCATTCAAAGAGGTGAAAAACTATAGCAAACATATATATGAGTAATTTAACCATAGTTCCTGATTTCAAAAGGCGAAAAATTAAAAGATACATCTGCCTTACTTTTAATGCTAGGTTTATTTATGGTGTCTTTTAAATTTAATAAAAACCCTTCAAAATTTGCTGACGAGGAGACCTTGCTTATTAAAAAACTATATGTAATTATTGTTCGTAACTGGATGTTTACCACAATAAAAAGCATTGTTTTCCGAAACGATCGTACAGATAATTGATTTTGTTGTTGTTCCTTCTTATGAAACGGATTTTTAATTTAGTTGAAATTTGATTTTTCAAATTTTAAATTATCAATCACATTACTTAATATATATATATATATATATATATATATATATCTCAAAAACTACTTGTCTTTGCCAAATTTAAACGAGGTTGTCTGTTCAGCATAGTCGAAAACCTTTAAAAATCGTCATTTGTGGAGGTGGAGCTAAGGTAAAAATTTACCTAAAAAAACAAAAAACAAAAAAATGAATATTTGTTCAGTGTCGACAATAAGTCCGGAAAAATGAATAAAACAAAATACTCCAAAAAAGTATAACAGGTAAGAAAACAAATATATAACAAATAAGTGTTTCCATAGGCAATGTAATTTAGTTTAAAACCTATTTGCATAAACTGCTGGGGCGTTAACTTATTTGTAAGTGGTTGACACGATAAGTAACATGATTGAAGCCAGGTAATCATTAGAAAACATATAAGTAATTAAACATTGGAAAACATATAAGTAATTAAAATAGTCCACAGTAAATGTAAAAAAGAAGAAAAATATAATAAAAATCGCTTAAAAAAACAAAAACACACTAAAACAAAACAAAAAATAGCACCATGTAAGGGTTGAAAAGCCGCTCCAAAATCGAAAAATAAATAATGGTACCCGTAAATTTTTTTTTCAGTGCTTTTGATGGAGGGGATAGTGGCGTGTAGGATCTTTGTGCATAGATTTGTGTAAGGTTACCGATATTTAATTTTCTGTTTATGAGCGGTTATCATGTCTATTTTTTTAGTACGATTGTCTCCTGTAGAGAGCGATGCAATATTGGAAATTTTCTTGAGCGTTCGTTTATATATGAAGAAGTGGATTCCGAAATAATAGAATTGTTGGGTCTCAGCCAATCAGAATAGGCGGATTTTGAGAAGGGAGAATTTATTATTTTTTAACCGGGAAATGGAAAGCTTATGTTATGTGTATGTAGCTAATAATCAGTTACGATGGGTGCATTGAAAGTATTGTAGGAAAATGTAGAATTAATTCCCGTGTCAACTAATAGCAGTGTAAGAACTAAACATTTATAGAAAAAAATAGGGACTCCTTCCTCTATAAATGTTGCGATTGTGATGGTGTTGCTCCTAGGATGCAATATAGCATTTTATGATAACGACTTAATGTGTTTACAATTATGTTCGAAAATTGCATAAGATAATGGCTAATAGCTAAGACGTAATGAATTAATATGCGGCATCTGTTATTGCAAACCTACGATCATATGGCCCAGAGGGTAATTTCTGCAGTCAAAATATTATATAGGAAATTTGTTGACGTATAGGTATACAAAAAGTCTTTCGAAAAAAACAAAAAAAAACAAAAAAAAAACGAAAACATTTTCTTCAAAAGCTTATATTTTCGACCGATCCTTCAGTCTTCTTCAATGTTAATGTGTTAATGATAAAAACACAAGTGCAGGGCTGACAGGGCTAACAGCAGAAGAAGAACGGGTAGAGATAATGAGGTTAAGATGTATCTGGATACGAGCATCCTAATATTTTTTGACTTGGAATGGTCAGCAACTTCTGTGGCCTTTATTCAAAATCAAGTCTTTCACAAAATGTTGAAGTAGACACCCACGCACACCTACACCCGTACATTGCCACACATGCTTCTAAAAATATCTGCACACACACAGAATACGCACACACAGGTTTATGGACGTACATGCACATATAAATGGAGAATGATGAACAGACAGATGAGATAAGCTGAAAGTACTGACCAAAAGCTGGTAATTCCCAATGGAATCATAAATTTTATTATGGTTCTAGGTATGGGACGAGATGAAAGGGTAATGTCTTCTTTGCTTGTCTGGATTTTATGTGTGCCCGCCCTCTCACCCAGGCGCGTGCGCCCACACACACACACACACACACACACACACACACACACACACACACACACACACACACACACACACACACACACACACACACACACACACACACATTTCCGCTCACACGGCTGCCTCTACCTTGTTGTCTTATGTTGATGTGTTAATTTTATTTTCCTCCCATCCATATCTGAACTCATATGTTCATGCACACAGACACTAATACCTGTATATACATATGTATATATTCACACGCACACATACGCACACCTGCATGCATACATGTGCACACATACGCATATACCCATATGTATACATACACACATATACATATGTATATATGTGTGTGTGTGTGTGTTTATTTATATGTGTCGCCATGCGAGTGTGTACGTATATAGATATATACGTACACACTCGCATGGC